>NC_136870.1:12043381-12341555 GCF_951799975.1 Gobius niger | reverse complement strand
GAGGAAGAGAGAGAGGGGGAGAGAGAGGGAGAGGAAGAGAGAGAGAGGGGAGAGAGAGAGGGAGGGGAGAGAGAGGGGGAGAGAGAGGGAGAGGAAGCGAGAGAGAGGGGAGAGAGAGATGGAGGGGAGAGGAAGAGAGAGAGAGGGGAGAGAGGGAGAGAGGGAGAGGAAGAGAGAGAGAGGGAGGGGAGAGAGAGAGAGGAAGAGAGAGAGAGGGAGGGGAAGAGAGAGAGGGGGGAGAGAGAGAGAGGGGAGAGGAAGAGAGAGAGAGGGGAGAGAGGGAGAGAGGGAGAGGAAGAGAGAGAGAGGGAGGGGAGAGAGAGAGAGGAAGAGAGAGAGAGGGAGGGGAAGAGAGAGAGGGGGGAGAGAGAGAGAGAGGGAGAGAGAGAGAGGAAGAGAGAGAGAGGGAGGGGAGAGGAAGAGAGAGAGAGGGGAGAAGAAGAGAGAGAGAGGGGAGAGAGAGGGAGAGGAAGAGAGAGAGAGGGAGAGAGAGAGAGGAAGGGAGAGAGAGAGGGGGGAGAGGAAGAGAGAGAGGGAGAGAGAGGGGAGAGGGAGAGAGAGAGAGGGGAGAGAGAGGGAGAGGAAGAGAGAGAGAGGGGAGAGAGAGGGAGAGGAAGAGAGAGAGAGGGAGGGGAGAGGGAGAGAGGGGAGAGAGAGGGAGAGGAAGAGAGAGAGAGGGGAGAGAGAGAGGAAGGGAGAGAGAGAGGGGGGAGAGGAAGAGAGAGGGAGAGAGAGAGAGAGGGAGAGAGAGGGGGGGAGAGAGAGAGAGAGGGGAGCGAGGAGAGAGAGAGGGAGAGAAAGAGAGAGAGAGGGGAGAGAGAGAGAGAGAGAGAGAGAGAGAGTAAAAGTAGTTGATAAACAAGCAAAAGAAGTTGTAAAATGACAAGGGCAGGCCTAGTAAAAATAAGAATTCAAGTTGTTGGCTATTTTAAGATCCGTGAGTACGAGTCTATACTTCCTGGATTGACTGCCACACTTATCGTGGTGGTGCAGTTCCGTTAAAAACAGTTTAAGCGAGTCTCACCTGGGAGGGAGAGGAAGAGAGAGAGAGGGAGGGGAGAGAGAGAGAGGAAGAGAGAGAGAGGGAGGGGAAGAGAGAGAGGGGGGAGAGAGAGAGAGAGGGAGAGAGAGAGAGGAAGAGAGAGAGAGGGAGGGGAGAGGAAGAGAGAGAGAGGGAGGGGAGAGGAAGAGAGAGAGAGGGGAGAAGAAGAGAGAGAGAGGGGAGAGAGAGGGAGAGGAAGAGAGAGAGAGGGGAGAGAGAGAGAGGAAGGGAGAGAGAGAGGGGGGAGAGGAAGAGAGAGAGGGAGAGAGAGGGGAGAGGGAGAGAGAGAGAGGGGAGAGAGAGGGAGAGGAAGAGAGAGAGAGGGGAGAGAGAGGGAGAGGAAGAGAGAGAGAGGGAGGGGAGAGGGAGAGAGGGGAGAGAGAGGGAGAGGAAGAGAGAGAGAGGGGAGAGAGAGAGGAAGGGAGAGAGAGAGGGGGGAGAGGAAGAGAGAGGGAGAGAGAGAGAGAGGGAGAGAGAGGGGGGGAGAGAGAGAGAGAGGGGAGCGAGGAGAGAGAGAGGGAGAGAAAGAGAGAGAGAGGGGAGAGAGAGAGAGAGAGAGAGAGAGAGAGTAAAAGTAGTTGATAAACAAGCAAAAGAAGTTGTAAAATGACAAGGGCAGGCCTAGTAAAAATAAGAATTCAAGTTGTTGGCTATTTTAAGATCCGTGAGTACGAGTCTATACTTCCTGGATTGACTGCCACACTTATCGTGGTGGTGCAGTTCCGTTAAAAACAGTTTAAGCGAGTCTCACCTGGCCATCCTGATCGGTGAGAGCATCTAAACGCTGTAGCTTGTGGATTTCCGTGCATTTGTTCCTGTTCATTGCCACATTCTCGTAAATGGTGAGTCAGTCAGAGGCTGGTCAACACAGCCACTTCCTTGTTTAGCAGGAAGTGTTCCTCTCTCTCCCAGCATGAAAGCCATAGTAAATCTGTGATTACAGTTTAGGATTAGAAAAATAAACTTCTGCTTATTTAAATGTAGGTTATATGTTGGACACATCCTGGGCTCTTTCTGTCAATGGATCAGATCAAAGTAGATTTATGTGATGTGATGCGAAAAGAGGAGGCAGGTCTAATCATCTGTCAGTGCGCACTTGTTGACCGCATTGTATTTCCCATCATCCTTTGGCCTTTGTAGTTGAGGCGGCCGAGCAGGCGGTGAATTTTCGCGGGAGCAGCGTCTGAGTCCGCCTGGTTCATCTTAAACACGCCTATTGACTGACCTCGTCAGGAGATCAGGGTTTTTAATTAGTCCAGCAGCAGAGTTGATTCAGTGCCAGCCGCTTTACGAAAACAGGTCAAAGGATCGGTAATCATGTTTACACTACTTCAGCACTTGTTTGGAATTAATCAAGACTCAATTAAATTTAACCCATATATCAAAAGGGAACTGGAAATGCATTTTATATCTATAGACCTTTTCACTATTTTTTGTAGACCTATTATTATTGCCTAGGTACCACTACATAAAGCCTATTGCCAATATTGGTGTGATTGAAAGCCCTAATAAAGAGACACTGCAGGTGAATATGGAAGAAAATATCAAAGAAATATTAATTTGAAACCTTTGCTGTAGATTACGACATAAATATAAGAGAAGGAGTAATGCACTTCATATTGTTGGCCCAATAGTAATTTGACTTCTTCCCCACTAGATGGCATAGTTTCTCCACTCCTGACAGCATCACATTTTGGAAGAACAATGATTGGCGTTATCTGTGTGAACCTCATGTCATGAGGTGATTCCTCGGGTATGGCAGACAATTATGTTCAAACAGAGACGTGCGGATTATTGAGGGAGCTGAGCGTGTCAGGGGAGAGGGACTGCCGGCCATTTGTCACTTGCACTGCCACGGGCCATAAAGTGCAGAGGCAATAATGTGGTGCTATGGACCACATATAATACTATGGCTGCATTATAGCTCTGCTCAGAGTTTGACACTGAGGGAGTTCTTGTTGCATTAGTTTAGAAGTACACTGCAGAGGGTCGATAATAAAAATGCAATAAAAATAGGCTACTATAGGCTATGTTATGGTCCAAACAGACGTCCATATGATGTTTGCAACAGTGTGTACAATATAAGATAAGATAGCCTTTATTGATCTCACAATGGAGAAATTCACCTGTTACATTCAGCTCTCAGAAACACAGTGTGCAGAATAGACAGGAAATGTGCAAACAATTAAATGGTACTAAAAACATTAAGTGGCAAGAAGTATAAACAGTAAAAAAAATAAAAAGTAAACAGACAATAATAAAAACTGTCAGTATTAGCAGTGCAGGTTCACGGTCATAGTGCAAGTGGTTGATAAAGTGCCAAAGATACAGAGATTATTGCATGTATTTTTTGCATGGGGGTTATTACATTATGCTACTTTACAGTACGTTTAAGTTTAAGTTTGATGGTTGGGTTGTAGTGTTGTACAGTCTGACAGCAGTGGGGATGAAGGCCTTGCAGTCGGGCTCCTTCTTGCACTCAGGATGTCTCAATCCGCCACTGAAAGAGCTGCTCAGCAGTCCCGAGCAGTGGGTGGGAGGTGTTGTCCATGATGGAGGTGAGCTTGGCTAAAACCCTCCTGTCCCTCAGCTCCTCCACAGAGGGGGGGCAGCCCGGGACGGAGTTGGCCCTCCTGACCAGCTGGTTCAGTCTGTTCTTGTTCTGCTTGGGGCCCAGCACACGGCAGCGTAGTGGAGAGCAGAGGCCACCACAGAGTCATAAAAGGTCCTGAGCAGAGGCCTGCTCACTCCGAAGGACCTCAGTCTCTTCAGAAGGTGGAGGCCTTCTTGGTGTTGTGGGACCAGTCCAGTTTATTGTTGAGGTGAACACCCAGGTACTTGAAACTGTCCACCTCCTCAATGTCCTTCCCCTGGATGTTCAGCAGTGTGTGCGGTAGTGGCTTCCTCGTGAAGTCGATCACCATTCATTGATCACCTTTGTCTTACTGGTGTTCAAGCACAGGTGGCTGCGCTCACACCAGTCCACAAAGTCCATGATAACCGACCGGTGCTCCAGGTCGTTCCCCTCAGACACACAGCCCACGATGGTGGAGTCGACAGAGAACTTCTGCAGATGACAGCTGTCCGTGTTGTATGTGAAGACCGATGGTGTAGATGGTGAAGAGAAACGGCGAGAGGACGGTGCCCTGAGGGGCCCCAGTGCTGCAGACGACCACCTCAGACTCACTGTGGTCGGTCCGTGAGGTAGTCGATGTCCACAGTGAGATGTCCATCCACTCCTCCACCAGCTCCGTCCACCAGCTTCCCCCGCAGCAGCGCCGGTCTGATGGTGAGCTTGAAGAGATAACAGAGGGCTTGATACAATATGTGTTGTGAGACTGTATATTGCAGTGCACTAAGCATTACATGAAATTACATTTATGATGTCATTACAACGAACTGCATACCCTGAATTAATTTGATCATGAAGCGAGAGTTTCCAAACATTATAAATAAAAACATTGAGTAAAACATTTTGAAAAGTGCAAATGGCAGAGGCATTTTAAAAGTCTGGCTTTTTCGTTTCAGCAACAAAAACGATATCAATACAGCACGGTGTGGTGGCGCAGCGGTTAGCGCTTGTCCTTCACAGCAAGATGGTCCCAGGTTCGATCCTGGGGTGGGGCCTTTCTGTGTGACGTTTGCGTGTCCTCCCCATGCCTGCGTAGGTTTCCCCTGGGTACTCCGGTTTCTCACTAAAACCATGTAAACAGACCAGGCTGAATGAGAGTGTGAGTGAGGGACAATGGATGGAAATTAGCCCAAGGCAACAATCCAGCACTGCATGTTTACATCAAAGTATAAACAATAATTTATTCCAGCCCCACTTATGAACTTTCTTTTTTTTTCTCAATGGTTTTTTTTGTGTGTCTTTGCATAGCACCAAAATACACAAATTAGTAATCCCTGGAATCTGATTGGAGTTTAAAGTTGATTACTTTTTAGTTCATTTTAAGTTCAGTTCAGTTGATTTTGCTTATGACCTTTTGGTGCCACCTAACAAAGTGACCCCACCTCCCAGCCACAGCAGTGAAGAAGTCAGTGGTTCATGATTTATACTGCATGGAGCAAAATCAATTCTGTACATGGAGCAAAATCAATTCTGCCGTATGTTATGTGCACAAAAGAAAAGAGTAAGATGCCATTGTCAGCAATGAGCATTAAGCGTTTAACTTAGGCTCAAAGCAACAACTGCAATTAGCAATTAGAGTCTCAAAGGCAAGGGGAGCATGGAAATGATGTAGGCTATGCTTGCTTTTTATAGACAGACCCTCAATTTCAGAACTGCACACTGCCTCCTTGAAACAACACTCACATTATGCTCAGTTAGACGGCAGCAGAACATTTTGCGAGTATCTTATTAAAACACTGCAGTCAAACTAAAGAGCATCAAACATAACCTTTCACTCATTACTGTGCAGGAGACATTTCCTCTCAGGTGATGATTCTGTTGTTTTGAATTGCCTCTCTCTCAGGCCAGGCGTTCAGTAAGCTCTTTTTATACAGTATGTGTGGGCAGAGTCGGAGAGACTGGCTCAGTGACAGACAGAAACGAAGGGTTAAAGCTGAGGCTTCCATGGTCGAGGGCTAAGGGTGTCACAGGGGAGTTTTCTCATGAGTTGGCTGCTGTGTGTGAATGTCTAAGTATAATGGAAGATGAAACGCCATAAGGCAAACAACATACATTGCACTATAATAATGATAGTTTAATCATGTCTAAAAAGTAATGGATTTTTAAATGGATTTTACACTGTATGCTTATAATTAGTACATACATTTTGTATTGTTTTCCCTAAAACCAAATGTTCAGAGATTTATGTCTGTAGTAATAATTTCCCCTCATGGATCACTTATGGTATGCTGATCCTGGCGACTGCAAGCTTCCCTAGGGCCATTGCCAATGATAAAAGAGGCTATGAAATGATATTGTATTGTAAGTACAATTATTTTTTCCTCGATATGAGCTCGACAGTAAGAGAAAAAGCTCTTTCCAGATTCCATCACATTTTAGTCTGTTCTTCATATTTAAACCACTATAATAGCATTCGATTAAATAGTGCTGCAGTTTAGGAGACAAAATGTGGAAAAACATCTGTTATGCAGCCTGTTACTGCGAGTATTATACAACCAAAATGAATGAATCACTGGCCTTGAGTTTATTCTCACAAAACAAGAAATAAAAATCCCTATTTCTCTTCTCTCTCCTCCTCATCTGAAATCGTGCCCGCTTGCAGGACGGTCCTTGTTAAAGCAATTTAAGAGCTTTTCCCACTGGAGATGTAGAGCAGGTCAGGGCGGAGGAGGCGGAGTCATAAGGTCTTTAATTACAAAACAATTTTCACTCAGCTGTTCTTTAATCTCTTAACCCCATACCTGAACTGAGCACGTGATGAAAAAGCAACAAGAAAGTGACAAAAAAGTGACAAAAAAAACACTACAAATGAATGACAAAGGAGAGACAAAAACGCCACGGAAACACGACAGAAAGGCGACAAAAAAGGACATAAACACAACAAAAAAAAACGATGAAAACACAACAAGAAAGTTACGATCAGTTTTGCAGGTTTTAGCTTTCAAATGAGGCGTTAAACTGTGAGCTCCAGTTAAGAAGCTTTTAGATTTGGGTAAAGCTGAACTGGAGAAAATGCGCTCAGTTAAGGCTCAGTAAGAGGTTAATGTGAAATATAGAATAGTTTAAAGAAATGTTCATGATAAAACAATGCTTTTTCTTGAATTCATATTGGACCCGCAGGCTTTATTGGACTGTGAAAAGTGCTATATGATTAATGTTTCCATAAAGTGTGGTTTATAAATGTTTTTCAGTAGCCTATACTTTAAAGCGCTTTTTGGCTTAAGTGATCAAATAAACTGTTTTAAATCATCACCACTTCAGGATCTGGCAACTCCCGTTTGGACGCTCAGAACCGACAGATGCTCAGTTGCAGTGTTAATTTTGACAATATATTTTAATTTAGTTTTAGTCTTAGTCTTTTGACTAAAATGTAATGTAATTGTAGTTGAGATTTAGTTGAAAAAATATCTTCAATTTTAGTCTAGTTTTAGTCGACTAAAATTGCATGTCAATTTAGTCGACTAATTTAAGACTAATTTAGTCGACTTTGCATTGATAATATTCATAATAATCATATTTAATCTTGTTCCTCTGCTTCATGGAGCTGCTCCACATGAACAAAGCTCAGAGCTGATCCTTTAGCAGAGAATTTACATGATCTGAGGCTCTTTCAGACGCTCAATAGAAGTTTGGATGATTTTAGTCTCTCCTTTTCATTTTTATTTAGTCTTATTTTAGTCGACTAAAATATCTGGACATTTTAGTCATAGTTTTAGTCTCATGAGAAACTTTTAATTTAGTTTTAGTCCAATTTTAGTCGTCAAAAATATCACTTTGACAAAAATTAAGACTAAATATTTTAGTCGACGAAATTAACACTGCTCAGTTGGTAAGGTGGTCTTCAAAATCCAGAAGGTTGGAAGTCAAAGTTCTCCTTTCTGCCCATTCATGTTGTGTCCATTGCTAAAAACCCACCTTGCCAGCGTGGATGTGTTAATTGTGTGTTATAGGCTGACAAAGCTACCACAATGTCTATAATAACTGTGTTAAAAACCCCATTAGGCCCACAGACCCTGCTGAGGTGGAGGAGTTAACAGGTCTTGTCCATCAGAGCCGCACCTCACAAGACCCCCACTCAAGCAGTAATCACATAAAGCCCATATCATGTCTTCCCCCCGACCCCCTCCCGCAGTGGGGCTATTACAGTCGCAGTGTTTCCTAGCAACGGTGGGAGGATAAAATTGGGGCTGAGATCGGGAGAGTTAGCAGTGTTAACGGGGGTGTTAGCGGGTTTATGTGCGTAAGTGCAAGTCTGCATGTCTTTGTAATAAGCGACTAAGTGTCATGGGCGCTTAACTCTCTTTTTATTATATCGTATAAACCTGTCCCCTGAGCACCAAGGTCAACAAACAATCATCACATCTGGGGGTGTAATGCTGAGAATCTTCGGGGTGTGCTTTGCGCAGTGGTCACACTCTCCCATCGCCAATACAAGATCTTGGTGCATAAAGAATGCAACACTGGATCTGTTGACTTTGCAGAAGCTTAACCTCTTACCACCCACCTTAACCGAGTGCGTTTTTTCCAGTTCGGCTTTAAAGCAGAACTAAGCAACTTGTTTACCTTAATAAATTCTTTTCGTAGTCACTCTGGGGGTAATACAAGGGTTAATGGGATTATTGGGGGGTCTTTCATTTCCCCCTGGTGTCTCTGGCTAGAAAACCACACTTGTAGCTTTCCTGTGTCCGCGTGGGAGTCACCAATGCACACTAATTGAAAAACGAAGAAGAAACTAACAGACTAACGGGCAAAGCTAACTGTGGGCTAGCGCCACTTAAACAGTATTTACAGCCAAGTTTGAGTGAAAAAAAAGATCTCCATTGTGTAATTGGATGTACAATATCCCTCTGTCCCTTTGTCTTTTCTGTCAGCGTAGTATTTACTCTCACGGACAATTAATGAGTAAAACACTGCAACATGCTACGACACCTGCAGTGGCGCTTATGGCCTCTAGGGGCATGAGTTACTTACTGTAGTTCTGCTTTAAAGTGCAAATGACACATTAGACCCAATTTTTGCTAAAACATAGTTAACATGATTGTATTTAAGTTTATAGTTTCACGTCCTTATTGGACACCGACAGGAAGTGACATAGAAGAAGGTAAACAATTTTAAACTGTTGCTGTGCCGACCATGTTATGTCAATGGGAAATTAATAAGTCAAACTGCTATGGAATGTTGCCTTCTTTATGTCACTTCCTGTCAACAGTTTAAAAATTCTAATAAAATAACTTTCCCAACTTTTCTTCATTAAAATGGCTGCTTCACTGAAATAAAAATGATAATTATGCAACTGATGTTATCCATCTAAATAAGTCATATTTTCAAAAGCATTAAAATCTGTCATGCACTGGAGCTTGCTGCCTATGGGCCAGTGTATCACCTCATTTGAAAGCTAAGACCTCCAAAACGGATCTAAACTGATCGTTTTCCTTGCGTTGTTGCCACGTTGTCGTCACTGTTTTCCCGTTTGTTTTCATCTCATTTTTTGTGGTTTTGTTATTGCGTTTTTGTAACATTTTTACCACTTTTTTGTTGAGTTTTTGTAACTTTTTAGGTGCACTTTAATTGCTTTTTTTGTCACATGTTTTAGGCTTTTTTTATGGTGTCTTTTTTTTGCTAATTGTCTGATGCACTTTCATTGTTGTTTTTGGTCACATTTTGACACTTTTGACACATTGTTCAAGAAGCTTTTTAATTTGGGCAAAGCCAAACAGGAGAAAATGTGCTCGGTTCATAGTGGGGGTTAAGAGGTTAATGAAACAATGCCACAGCGAATGATGCCCAACCTAATATCAAGACAGTGTGAATATATCGGTGCATGTGTTATGAGTATGAGTTATCGACTTGGTTTCAGACCTCTCCCTGGGGCCCCAACCATAAAGTCTCCGTCTGTGTCAGATTTAATGGTCTGTCACAAGCTTTTGTCACAAGTGTAGTCACAGCTCACAGTCTTTGCAGGAGTGAAGTGGCACAACATAGAAAAAGTTAACTGGTACACAGATCAATGCTGTGAGGATATATGAGTAGGCTCTGTGATGAATCAAAGGCTTACACATTATAGACAAAAAACAAATAACTCACAATATCCTGTAATCCTATGTCAGAATCCAAAGACATAGGGCTATAAAGGGGCACAGTTTAGAGCCATAAACAGTATGTTTCCAGTTTGATGTGTGAGTCCTAGATGAGTTAAGACATTACCACTGAAGAAAAGGTTAGCTCTCAGCATGCTTGTGTAGTAATTTTACATTGTATTAATGGTTTTCAAAGTCGTCACCTCGCCTGGGTTGAGTTGAGGACATTTGCCATGACCTGGCCCATGGTCAGACAGAAAAAGAAGAAAAGAAAGAAGAGTCGATTGAAATGACAATGGAAAGTGAAGAAATGTTATGTTCAGTGCTGATGAGGCTTGGTGAGTGAGTGGTTATGTCATACAATCCAAGCAAAGGAAAGGGTGATGGCCAACGTGAAGACGGGGGGCAGCAGGCAGTCATCCAGACGATCAGACGATTCCTAAAGTCTGGAGCGTCACGGCAACCTTGTCATTTTAAAGATCTCTCGGGAGCCCCCTCATAATAATAAGTCTATGTTCACAAGTAATTGTTATGTTATGTTTGTAATGCACAAAAGTACAATAAACAATAAAACAATAACTAGCAATAATTGTACGCTAAATACTTATTCAAAGTGGTAAAATTTAACATACATGTATAAAACTCCATTTCCACAACCCTTTTTCGTCAGTGCACGTTTTGCAGACAAGCTTTGGGCCCCCTGCAGTGCGCTCAGTCATGCACAAAGACCAAAGATGTTGTTAGCATTTAGCCTCTCCTCCTCTCCTCTATGGGATCAAACGGGGTGAAGTTAGAAGCGACAAAGCTTCAATTTTCTAAGTGGATAAAAAGGGGCACTATATTGTAAGGTGTATGATTACACCTTAGAGGCACTTTGACGTCCGCGTGGTAAAGTCTTCACTTTACTGCGTGGACGTCAAAGTGGTCCTTAGGTTTTATTACACCTTACAATATAGTGCCCCTTTTTATCCATAACCGTGTTTAAATAGGGAAAACGTGGAAGAGCTTGGTCACTTCAAACTTCACCTCATTTGACCCCATAGAGGAGAGGAAGGAAAGGCTAAATGCTAACAACATCTTTGATCTTTTTGCTGAGCGCACACACAAAGAACAGACAGGTACACATCAACTCGTCTAAGCTCAGGTAAGAACATATCTCACTATGGAAAAACGGTGACCCATTCCTTTAAGGCAACCACCACCCGGCAGATACAACACACTATCAGTGAGGTGGTAGTGATACTTTTACAAAGTGACTCAAAGACCCAGGGCATTGCCCAAACAAAGAAACATTGTTACATTTAATGAGTGAAATTGGCCTAATGCAAACAATGAGGTGGGGCGATGACTGTGCTGACTCTTTTCCTCAGCCAGAATTTATCAGTGTTGCTTCTAGTTCAGATGAGCAAGAAAAAGCCTCTGAGAAGAAAGACGAACGTCCTCAAGTCAAATAACTCAGTTCCAGTTCAGTTGACAACCTTGAAAACCTTTACCACATTCAACAAAACAATACACAAACATGTTAAATGATTTAGCCCATTTCTTTTTATTTATGTTTTTCTTCCATTGATTTTTGATGTGTTTCTCATGCTTGGTTTTACTGTTTATTTAATGAGGACTGGTAGCTAAACTGATAACATGCTTAATTGTTTTGACATCAGCTCGTGTGACACTGGACACTGTACAATCTGCTACAGAAAACAGTGATTATGAACATGACAGTGCTATAAATGAACAAGATTTATCTTCTCATGTAAGAGTTTCAGCTCCAGTATAATCTACCATATGCAAAAAGACAATGAAAAGTATAATGATAAATGCATCATTAGACAGAGAATAGGCTCTTCTATGACACACTGTTGCATGTGGGCTCGCTTCCCGTGACATCTCTGCACTGCTGTCATATATTTTCCAATTAAACTGGAATCCCAGAGGACTATCAACACTGTGGTGTGAATCAAAGAGGTGCCTCTGACATGCACAATCAATATCCCTCTCCACAGACACAAAACCTCACCCACTGCACTGTTTTCCGCCACAGCGTTTTCCTTTTTTTATTCATTCTGTCCACAGATTTCCTGAGATTACGAAGACAATTTCAATTTCATAAAATGATGATGATAACTGGGGGCTGAGGGAGGCTTATCTCGCAGAATCATCCTTTACTAACGTTGCTTCACTGCTCTTGCTTTTGCTCTTTCCTCTCCTGTTCTGAAAACACACCATTATATCAGCATTGTTTTTTAATAACTGGACATTTGTCATTTAATATCTAACTTTGATAATGGGGCTAAGTTTGTGCAAGGACTGGTCAGTAGGATGTTTGGGAAAATAGCCTAAAATTCACTGGCAGATTTGGCAAAGATCGGTATCAGGCCAAGCATGAAATGTGGAAATTAGCCGCTGCTGTTGTGACTCTGGACCACCATCTTTATCTATGTTCTGTATTTGGTAAAAGATTTTAAACTCAGTCAGGTAAAGATGTGGAAGCAGCTATCCCCGAAAAGAGCACTGGGCTTGTTATAAAATAGAAAATGACTTTGGTATTTATTTATGTTTTTCTGTCATTCATAAACCAAGCAGTGTTAAAGAGACTTTTCTTTCGTGTCTGTGTACAATGGTGTGCATGGTTCCATAATGTATGTAAATCATTTTGGTTTAGGGCTGGATCGCAATTAGTCAAATATGAATCGCAATCACAATCTCTACTTTGCTCACCCTCAATTATCATCAAGGTCTACAGTCAGTTCTGAGGCACCTGGAGTTCAACATGTTATTTTACAGTGAAAAGCAAGTGAAAGGTTTTGTTAAAGGTGGGCCGGATCCGGTCCCCCAAGCAATTTTGTCTGGCCCTCGACTCTTTCATTAATTTCTTTATAAGAGGCACCATTACCATACCGTGCCAGAGAGCCGGCTCAAGTGGCTCTATCTTTGTCACGTTCATATTTTCAATGTATTTATCTATTTCATTCAAAAGTGATTAAAATATGTACAACAAAACTGCAGGGTCAGTGCTGTTTGAATGAGAAGGAGGAGAGAGAAGAGCAATCTTATGACATCTGCCCCTTTGTTAACTTTATATCACTTCTATTATTCCGCTGTTATTCTTATTATCTTTTCCAATATTTACAATTATCCGGTGAGTTCCAGATATAATTTTGTGCATTTTGCAATAGGAGAAAGTTGAGCAGATTAAAGTTCCAATGATCATTGATGCGGCCCAGTAACTCAATTCAAGTAAGTCATGTGTCCACGTGTAAAAATGAATTGCCCACCTGGTCTACTGTGTTTAATCGTTTCATGTAAAAAAAAAGAAAAAGATTTTAATTATAGTATATGTTACAGTAAAAAGAATGGAGAATATATGAAAAACAGGCAGGAGTCTGGATGTCTTATGCAGGAGAAGTTTGTTTATCATCGGTGTGGGACCCGGAGGCATAAACTGGAGATATTGTGCAAGTCTGACCATTCAAGTCTGCCTATATCTCCACATGAAGAAAGATAAATAATCTCTGTTGTACGTCAGAGATGGCATGACCGCACAACATGACCCATTATGATTTCATTTTATTCTATAACACTGTGTACCTTTCCCCTCCTTTATTATACATTTTTTCTGACAATGACAGTGCACAAGTTTAATATTAGTCGACTGTGGCAGGACTCGGGACAAACTAATTCTTGGTTATTGCCTCTAAAATAATGACACTTGTATTACTGTATGTCCAATGCAAAACGTGATGAGGTTTTTCATGGCACACCTCCTTTTTTATAGACCCCTCAAATAGGCTAAACCCATGATCCACTGTACAGTAAATAACAACAAGGCGACATTTTTCCCGGTAAAAGATGCCCTTTCCGTTTTCCCTTTTGCATATCAATGTATTTTTAATAGAATTCAGTGTTGCAGTGCGGTTCAGCGCACATCACCTGAGGCTGTACAAATGCACTTTTAAAAGGGAAGAAGCGAGGTCGCCCGATGCCACGCACCCATTACGAGGGAACATTAGATTTCTCTGACTCATGTTGAGACGTGCGTTTATTGTTAAATATAGATAGAACGATTGCTCTTTGTGTGCTTTTTGTTAAACTGCGATTTTTGCTTTTGGTTAAAAACTGTTGCATTTGCTAAATCAACAAGTCTTTGTATTCGAGCCATATACTGTATTTCACCTTTACTGTGCATCAACACTGCCCTACGAGTACCATCCATGAGTCCAATATGTAGCAAATCTCCGCCAATATCAACAAGTATATAAACAAAAGAACTAGAGAGTGACCACTTCCTAATTCATTTTCTGCTGTGAATCTGGACACAATTTTAACTTGATACAAAAGCACCACTTATTTTACCTATTCTCAATAATGATGACGTTACATCAATACGACTAATCATATTTGCAAGTGGAAACCATTAACATGCACTTGCATCTAATAAGCAGCTATTTCCAATGGACGTAAAAAAAAAAAAAAAGGGAAAAAAACTACCCTGCCACATTATTGCTTTTATTGATTTCTGGGCATCATCTCGGCTTCAGATGACAGACATGCTGTTCTGTACCTATAGGCCCTTTATTGTGAACAAACAAGAAAAGCTAACACTGTTTCCTCCCTCTGCGCAGCCATTATGACGACCAAGGCCACTCATTCAGTCAGCAACTCGTCCGCTTGCGTCCTCTTTGTCTCCACAATTTGAGCTTTGAACAACTAAAAGCCCTGCGAAATTATTTTCTCTGCATAGCTAAATGGTTCCCGCTGCATCATGTAATAACACTAGCTGTTGTGGGCTGCCGTATAGGGGACATTATGGGGATAGAAGCAGGTGAAATGCAAATCCATATGCACTCAATATTACCACTCTCATCGCAGCTCTGGGCTAAAACGTTGCGCTGTTTCCATTCATTGTGTTATGAAGTAATAAAATAAAAGCAGCGGTGTGCATTTGCCTGGAGCGTGCGCTTACTGAGGACACCCCAGAATTATACAGCCATTAAATGACAAATTCTGCAAACACATTCTGGAAAGCAAGGTTTTTACCAACAACAAAATGCAGTTTGTAACTGGGCGGGAAAACTGATATAAAATCTTCTCTGCAAAGGACAAATAACTAGGCTGCATCTCATGAGCTCCAATGTCCTTAAAACAGAACGATTGTAAAAAACAAATCTTTGATTACATTTTGCTACAAACAAACCATAACAGCAAACACCACTTCCAATGAGCAATGGTCAGTTTAATCCAGTAGTTCAATATTCGTCTTTACACCAGCTCAGGTGGACACACATACAAACCCAGTGCCCAGATCCCTCTGTTTCCTCTTCTTTTTGGACAGTAAAGCCTGAGTTTCCATTTCACACCATGTGGCCTTGTGGGTCTTAGCATACATTTTCAGGTAACAGCTCAGCCCTTGAGCTGGAGACTATTGTGCACAAGAATGAGTGGAAGGAGATGACGTTCAGCCTCAGCACACCGACCTTGTCAACACATTCTGTTGAATAAAAAGAAAACCCTGACGATCAGCAATTGTTTTAAATACCGTTGACGCAAAGGCAGCTCATAGTGTTGGCAGTATGTGCTCAAGACAAACAAGTACAAGTAATGAATAAGGAAACAGATTTTGAATCATCTGTTATTATTAACGTAAGATTTGAATTTGTATTTTATAGTCGTGTTCTCTGGTGAATTGTGTAAACCGATAAAACATTTATTCTCTGGTGCATAATAAAGTCATGCCATCAAGTGAAACTAAAGAAATACTTATCAATGCACTTAAAAACGAGGAATGAAAACAAGTATTGGAGCCATCTGGCCCCAATGAAAGAATTTGTAAACAGAAAACACTTTCAGTCAAATATTTTGTTGGTGATTAGACGACGCATCAGCTATTCATCATAACAATGACTCACAGCATCTCGACATGGCAAATCCACCTTTGACTAAGATGCAACATATTGTTCACAAAAACAAACAAACATGTAACCCCATGTTTTTATGCTATTAACAGGGGACAAGCAAAATCACTTTATTTTACACATCTCTTTTGACTAACTAACTAACTTACTTATTTTATGTAAAAGCTCCTTTCAGAACACCCAAGGACACTGTACAATGGACACATTAAAAACATTAAAAACAAGAGCAACAGAATAAAACAGAGTACAACAGTGTGAAGTTGAGCGCGTAACTAGGTGGTGTAGGACTGTCTACAGTTGTAATTCTCCTTGCGAGTGTTAATATTTATACTGTTTTCAGCATTTCCCTGCACACACACATTTTATCATACTGTAATGGTTTGTTTGTTTTGGTCGAGGCTGCCTGAGCCCATGCTCTGAATTCACTTGGAGGATTCCTCTCTGTCACATGTCATCTGTGCATAACAAGGTCGATTGGTTTGGCGGGAGTCATTTGTTCTTGTCAGTGCCGTGGAGGGCTCTTGTTGGTCAGCTGTTTTCCTACTCTCGCCCTGCCACCACCACCACACGCTTTTCGCAACATAATTGGCTTGGAGGGAGCTCATCACCACTATGCATTTCTAATGAGCATATTTTGAAGATCTCTTCAACTGTGAGAGCTATGAGCGTGAAGATATGGCAGAGAGGCCGAGTTGTAAAGAGCCATAAAGGTGGACTGTGTTGCTGTACGTGTGATCATTTGAGAATATCCAGATACTAATCAAAATTAAAATCTTGTATCTAAAGTACTCAACTGAGTAGGTTTTGATACTGACAGAAGTAAGATGAAACGTCACGATAACGTTTAAATTCCAATAATCTCCTACACTCCTGAGTACACGCTCATGCACTCAGGAAGAAGGTACAGGACTTTTAGTCCAAGCAAATAAAATATAAGGACAGGAGACAAGACTTTTCGGGAGACAGCTTCCTACAATTCATTAATTTATTTATTTATTCAGTTATTTTAATAATTATCTATGATCATAATTAGATTGTTATATTGTTTTTTAGTTTGTTTTATATTTGTTTGTTTTTATTTTATGTTATTATTTGCAAATATTGTTTTTATTGTTTTTATAATTTCCAGTGTTTCCTCCATACACATAATAATAATAATAGACTCCGTCTCCTCGCTCCTCCCCGTTTACCATGGGAAATCATGGCGGATTTACAGACTCCTCCCACCTTGCTCTGACGGAGCATGTTCCTAAAAAGGGCATAAGGGCGGGATCTTCACTGTAGACTCGGCCCTCGTGGGGCACGTAGTTCCATCGTAACTGCGCCTGCGCCAATAGCTCTCATGCTAACGGCCGGTCAATCAAAGTCCGGCCCTCATTAGAGATTTCAAAAATGTACCTTTAAAAATTTATTGTAACTAACGCAGGGTTATCACAGGAGCGAGAAAGTTAAAAAAATTAGAGACCAGGTTTAACAATTAAAACGTGTATAAAGTGCAATGCTATCTAAAGGAAAACTAGCTTGTTTGACGGCCCTTGCGTCACGTCATAAAACATTGTAACCAGCTTCCATTGGTTTGCTCTGAGGGAGCCCTCTGCCTCGGGAGCAGTGATTGGCTGGGTGCTGTCCAGTGGGTGCTTGGAATCAGAATCAGAATAGGTTTTATTGCCATGATTTGAGAACAGGTTCTCAAACTAGGATTTTTTCTTGGTGCAAACGTGTGACATAAAACATATAACACAGAGTTAAGATAAAAATTTGCTAAAAAACTTTAAACTGTAAGGCTATAGGGGCTAAAGAATATTAAATAAATAAGATAAAATGACAACAACGATTTGACCCTGAACAACAGTGGGATTGTATTTACAGATGTGTAGGCGTATAAAGTGATGTGAAGTGATAAAGTGATAGCAGCGGGTCTAAGTGTGGACACACCACAGTGCAGATTACATCTATGAGTCTGTGGCTAAGCTATAGAGATTTGTTTTTTGTTCATGGATGGAGATGTGGTGTCTCTGCCGTGCCTCCACTGGGCACCCTGTGGCAGTGCCCTGTGGTGGTGCCCTGTGACGGTGCCCTGTGGCTGCGGCAGCTGTGCTGCTCCGGCTCTGATGGTGCTTCCTTACCTGGTTCATCAGTACCCAGACCCAGCCCTACGTCCATTATCTTATCGTGCGTGTGTGCGTGTGTTTGTGTGTGCGTGTGTGCGTGTGTGCGTGTGTTTGTGTGTGCGTGTGTGCATGTGTGTGCGTGTGTTTGTGTGTGCGTGTGTGCGTGTGTGCGTGTGTTTGTGTGTGCGTGTGTGCATGTGTGTGCGTGTGTTTGTGTGTGCGTGTGTGCGTGTGTGTGCGTGTGTTTGTGTGCGTGTGTGCGTGTGTGCGTGTGTGCGTGTATGCGTGTGTGCGTGTGTGCGTGTGTGCGTGTGTGCGTGCGTCTATGGTGAGGGGGGTGGAGTGAGAGAGTGTTATTGTCGGCTTCTATTTGCGGGAATTGTTTTTAATCTGTAAAGCACATTGCATTACAACCTTGTATGAAGAGCGCTCTATTAATAAAGTTATGATTGATTGATTGATTGATTGATTGATTGATTGATTGATTGATTGATTGATTGATTAATTGATTGATTGATTGATACCTGGCGCATTAAGTGGACTGGACAGACTCCCATGGCGATGCACAGCGGTGGTCCCTCTTAAGCTTCAATAATACAGTACTGGAATATTTTCCGCTCCTGCATGGGGTGGTGGGTGAGGGGGACACACGTGCTGGTGTCTTGATCACGTTTTTGCGGCGTGGTGCCTCAATAGGATCTGGAGCTGGACAGTGTTTAACTCACAGTGGGAGAAATAGTTTGCAGTTGTTCTGTAAGCACTTGATAAGATACGCGAGGCTGAGTGTGGCGTTAATGCAAAGAAGGAAGCGTCCGATGTAGTCAGTGCTGCTGGCAGCACAGCCACTGGCGCATTGTTGTTTGCACGCAAGATTGCACTTAGCCTTGAGCAATGCTGAAAACATATAAATAGTGAGCAAGTTCTTTCACTAATGTGCACTTGTGACGGTATCGGGTGTGAGTCTATGTGTAACTTTAAGTTCAAGCAGCCTCATGAGACTAGGCTACTAAACTACTACTAAAACTATCAGGTTTCTTTATATCTGTTGCAATTCAATTTCTCTGGCAATTATAACGATTTGTACGTTAAAATCAAGATACAGATAATAGTACAGATTTTAACTCGTCCAGGAAAAAACTGGAATATGAATGACTTAACTAATACAAATCACATGGATTTCAGATCATGTTTGTAGAGGTTAAAACTACAGACTTGGTAGCCCTGTTATATACTGTACATAATGACAGAGGAAATTATATTGCCTAAAAAACAGAAGAATCTGCAATTTGGCAATAGAAACCATTTCGATAGCAATTTCGGTTTGATTGCAATCAATTATACGTAGAGCAGTAAGTCACTTTTTCCTCATTATGCTCCTTGATGATGATTTATTGTTGCTTCTATATCGGGAAATGGCAATACAAAACACACAAAATGAACATGTGTGGTATAATCTGCTCGCGTAGGAGGAGAGGCTCTTCTCCAGAGGCGTGTTCAGGCTATATGTTAAGTCACTCATGCATGTTGAGGCATTGCACCAACTTAATAAGCCAGGAACATGCATGACAGTGTATCCGTGACAGCTTAATAAACAGACCTTGAGAGTGGGCATGGGATCAGAGACAGCAGCGGGACTGGCTGGCATTGAACAGAAATACCAAAGCACTTCTTTTTTTTTCTTTTTTTTTTTTTGCAGAAATTCATGGGGACTTCTCTGCTTTTTGTTTTTGATTGACAGACACTTTCATTGAGTGAGGAACAAAGAAAGACAGACGAAAGAGAATAAAAGAACACAGGGGACACCAATTTGGGCCCTTCAATAGACACACACCGGAGAGGGAAATAGCGCATGTTCCCTTGTCCTTCACTGATTCGAGAGCCATTAGCCTAATTATGGGGACGGATCTAGACTACCACGACTTGACTGCAGCGTGCCACGCTCCATCCCAGACTGAGAGGATTTCGGCAGGGCGCACTGATTTGAAGTTAACATAAGAAAGACGAAAAGGAGAGAGGTTTAATGAGACACTCCTTTAAACACGTCCCCTCACAACAGGCTCCTCAAAAAGAAACATGCAGGGAAGGCCTTGATCTTTTCCATAATAAAGAAGAAGAACAGAAACACTATTAACGTAACAGACTGACGCACGGCAAATTGCAGACAAGGGCCAGTGCTCCTTTCTGTGAGGATATTCGCACATTGGGTGGCTCAGTGGTAAAAGTGTCCGCAAACCCACACACACACAGACAATGCACATATTATCAGTCTCACAGATTCATGTTTAGTTTTGTTGAGGTTGGAGATGTAAATGAGAATGAATGAATGATTTAAATACAACACAGCATTTTTATTTTTGCAAAGTTAAAGGAACAGGCCACCATTTTTAGAGCTTAGACAAGTTGATAGGCACCTGTCTGGTCTTGGTGTGTGCCCTCAGTCACGCAAAACAATGGTAAATGGTCTCAACTTATATAGCGCTTTTCCACCTACATTAGGCACTCAAAGCGCTTTAATCAACAATCAACAATCAAAGATGTTGTTAGCATTTGGCCTCTCCTAATGTAGCTCCAAACGAGGGGTGAAGTTGGAAGCGACCACGTTCCTCCACGGGCACGCACACAGACCTGACAGGCACGCATCAACTCGTTTAAGCTCAGAACATACTGTATCACAGTATGGAAGAACTGTGTGCCCTGACTTAGTTTTAGTTCGACTGGTTGCTCTGAAAATGCTATATTGCGCTGACAAGGGACAAGAAGAACCCCCGAGAACATTTGCATTCAGATCCAATGCCATAAAAACGCTGTCTGGCAAACTACTGCCTATCTTAGCATAAAAGTCTGGTCTAATAATGAAACTTTGTCCTCAAGCAAGAGAGGTCGAAGTGTGTTTGTACAAGCCATTACAAAACAATGACATTAAAAAAAAAAGAGCATAACATTATATCTCATCCTCAAAAGGTTACGTTGACTCTCGGGGGGGATGAATTCAAGCCAAGCACAACATCCCCCAAAGTGACAGTAACAGGTCTGTATGTGTCTATGTGCAGTGGGCGGTTGGAGGGAGGGAGCGATGATGATGGCAGAGCGCGCGCGGCTGTGTGTGCACTGACAACACAAAGCCACGCGCGCGCGAAGGGAACATAAACTGCTATACCCCCATCCTCCTCCCGCTGTCTGCCCTCTGCTCCCCCGTTTTTCATCTCCTCTTGAACTACCCGAGCATTTAATTTTTAATGATAACGCGTGGAGCAGCCTCGTTTTGTGCCCCGCTCCTGCGCTCTCGCTCTCTCTCCACTCCGCCATCCTCTCCACTCTGCGCTCGTCCGTGCGCCCGCCACCTGTTAGTTTGTCTGGCTCCTCGGTACGCGCTGGAATCCACTTCCTTTGTATGAGGAGTTTGGACCGTAGCTGCTACCACTCAGGTAAAAAACAACAACAAAATCCTCTGTTTTGGCATCTTTAACTTCAGTGTTTTTTTGTAAAAGATCATTCACTTTGAGCGTGTTTTGTTTTCACTTGAGTTAACCGTATATGCAGTTTAATTCCTGCGATGTTTTCACCCAGCAGGCACGTGCAACATGTGTCAGCGTATGCTTTTATAGCCCTCCTACAAAATCTGTCACTTGGCTTTCACGCCTGTTATTCACACGCGGGATAGGATATATCTGTCACAGTGAAGTTTACCCACTAGACGTCTTAAAAATAACTTAGCCCATAATTGACAAGGGCTCACAGTCACCTCATTTACACATGTGACGCACCTAATGAGCAACTATAGCCGACTGTACAGTGAGAGACAGGGGCACTGTGCCATGTCATCTGCCTGTCAGCCCGGGAGCTTCTTATTTAGGCTACAGGTGAGGTGCTGGTGGCGAGTACAGGACACTGTAGGAAAATGGGCAAGTTGGTGGTGCAGCAGTGGTGCAAAGAAACGGCAGGTGAAATAACTAGTGTTACTTAGGAAGTGTGCATAGTGACTTTGATGTAAATCTGAAGGAGCTATCAATATGGAGTAAGGTGTCACATGTTGCACAGTGGAAAGATATGGAATGGTGGTATATGTCTTTTTTGACAGGACACAATGTTTTTGTTTTTTTTAAGATGACTGATTTGGGCGATTAACTTTTCACTTTATATAATATATTGTCATTATCATACTATACAAGCATGATCAAAACCATTCTCAATCCTGATTTAGTTTTAGACGCAGTTTATCCGTTTTTTAGCCACCATCCTTTTGAAGGCATTTATGTTGGCATATTTCAATGTACATATCGCCGGTAGAGTAAAAAGAAGTAGAAGAGTAGTAAGAAGCTATTATGACTAATAGTGCATGTGACTAAGTGCTAGTGTCTGGTGCACCTCGCCTGAGGTCCATTGTGGCTGGGAAAGGCTCCAGTAAGGAGACTGTGAATGTCTCTATAGAAAGTACGTTCTACATTTCTACATTAACATTTGAGTTGGACAAAATATTGAACTCCTTGCCACGGTCGCCACAGGTGGTAGAGCGGGTCATCTTGTGATTGGAAAGTCGTGGATTTGAATCCCAGCTCCCACAGATGCACCTTGTTGTTGTGGGTGACTGGTTTCTTACTGTAAAGCTTTTTGGGCCTGATAAAGGTGGAAAAGCGCTACATAAGTTGAGTCCATTTATCATTTACCATCTTACACCATGCATCCATACACTATTGGCAAATGAATAGGAAAATCCATTTAAGGGTACTTGGACTTGAGTGAGGACAATAAAAGAAGCTATGCCCCAAACCTGTAACCTTTCAAATCCAATGCATGATCTACTCCATGTGATTGCATAACTTCACTACAGGGGAGTAAGCATATATGACATGTATGCACAGATCGGGTGAATGAATTATGCATAGCAGCTCATTCATGTTGCTCGAAGGCTGTGGAGATGTCAAAATACACATGGTTGGATTTGCTAAAGAGCAGGAGACAGTATAGTGTGTCACATATCGCGGTGATAAGATAATGATGAAAGGAGGAGATGAGAAACACTCCAGCTGGCAGCATGGGGTGATCAATCATGAACTTGCTGGGAGCTTCTGCTGCCTTCTCCCCCCTGGCTGAGCTGCCTCTGCCTGGGGTGACTCTCTCTGCCTGAGTCTCTAGTGGTGGCGTTGGCGGATGGAGTAGCACCAGCTCTTGGCCACATGTGCCTGCCCTGAGAGGCGACTGACTGTGCACATTATATCAACAAGAAACAGCTCGCCAGCCAGTAACAACTCCATCTCCAACAACGAGGGGGGGTTAATGAACATGTGAAGCTATGGGCCATGTTTGTGTGAATTGCTTTCTGTGAGAAGTGAAACGTGAGTGGTTGAATCATATTGTTCACTGCAGAGGGTCATTATAGACACATAAATAGAAGTCAGATTCAGTCGGTAATGATACGATCACTTGGAAGCTTCATTAGCAGAAATAGTGGTAATTTTCCACTTAAAGCTCTGATGGTTTTCATCACTGGATAACAGTGAAGCTGTACTTTAGGAAATCCATTATTTTTTTCCGAATTGTTACGGCTGACTGAGAGCAAAAGCCACAATGGGCTTTAGGTTGGGTTCACATCAGTGGTGAGGCCTGGTTCAGTACAAAGACAACTCTTCACTCAGTAGACTTTGAGCAATTGAGAGTCATCAGTTCACTTCACTCACATGTATGTTCTCAATACTGTTTATCTGAGCCCGATCATGACATGACAGATATAAATCATTCTTCCACACAAACATTTCCCAGATAAAACATCAATAATCCTATTTTATTCTATTTTCGTCTTTTCTAAAGCCCATGATGGGATTATTCTACCCCACCCAACCCGAAACAGATGACTAACAACCTAAAATGTTTTGCCTCCACGGAGCTGACATATTCAGTAATTGTAAGCCCACTCAACAACAGCAGGAAGTGACAGATAGCCGTGACATTTACTATTAACTATAAACACCAGCTGAATTAAGCTTTCTTTTTGAAAGAAAGTAAACAGCGTCCATGTTTAATATACATGTGGTTATTTCACTCACCTTCGAAGTGAAAGTGAGACACATTCATCCACAAAGCGTTTCGAATGGACTGTCGGCCTTCACCTGTACAAAAGTGATGCATCTGTTGGTCAGTACACAGTGCTGAAAAATTGAATGCATATTATGTTATTTACTCATTTCAAAATTACACTCGATGTCCAAAAGGGTTCTGACGTAACTGGAAAGCTTAATGAAGGAGTGATGACCTCTCATCAGAGGCTCAAGGCTCTAGTAGTCATTATAACCATGCTACTCTGCACTCTAATGCCCCAAAATGGCCGTTGCTGACGCTATGACTGTGCGCCAGGGTCTGTCCAAGTCCTTTCACTCAGACGAGTAGAAAAAGTTTGCAGCTGGTGCACAGTGGTGCTGCGCTGGATTTGTCTGTTTCATGCGGTGCCAGTGAAAAGCTGGATGAGGCTCCATGTTCAGCTCACAGCTTGAGGCCCAAGTGAACATGACAGACGACCCTCACTGTCTGTAATTCAGATGAAGGTCAGCATCATCTCACGCCCACTTCCTCCCGGGTCTCACGGTCATAGCCACTGTGTACCACACGAAATGTATCTGTTTACCCGTCTGGTCCCAGAAGATGCAGACAATGGTCGACTCGTCCAATTGCCTGAGCTCTCTTTCAATCTGTAACACGCCCTAACTTGATGGTCATAAACAAACAACAAACCTCGATGTGTACAAAGCAAACGCTGCCCCAGCCTTTATTGATTAAACCAGGGCGAGCAGTCAGCCACCAAAAGGGTCACTGCAAAATGTGGTCAACGCCTGTGCAAAGCCTTCTGTCTTTAGAAAACAAAACCCACAGGTTGTTTGTAATACCTCCTCTTTAATTTGTACAGTCAAACCGATAAATAAATAAATACACAAAATCAATAAGAGAGTGAGGAGTGACGAAATGCTGCGATGTTAGTGCTATAAAACATAAAGACTGACTGCAGTGGATCTATGAGCATTTAAAGGAATGCACTAATTTTTAAGGTAATATATAATGCGGTATTTGGTGGCTTAGCTTTCATCCATGAGCTCGACAATCTTGACAAGGGATACATGTGGTTATTTCAATCATTCACAGACAGACAGACAACTGGGAATAGTTCAATGGCATTACATTGAACTATGTAATGCCATAGTTCAATGTAACAATGGCATTACATAGTTACATTGTCAGAGTTGCTAAATGCATATTAACTGTACACTTGCATAGTCCCTATTGTAACAGCTTTATATAGGTATGTGGTGAGTGACTCCGCACAGTTACCGGGACACTCTGTGTAAAAACGACAACATTCATCTTATAAAGCCAGTGCGTCTCAAACTCTGTGATTGTTAAGCACTTCAGATAACATTCATGCCCCAGCAGCTCATGCGCTATTTCTTATGGGATCATAATGATTCACGAGAGACTTCCATTGTTCACTATTTTTTCTCCTTACTGATAGACTCAAGAATGTTCAGATGTGCTCAATTGAAATGCTAATTTGGGCACACAGTAGTCCATGTTTTTGTCATTATGAGAGTAATAGCCTTTCTCCTTTAGAGCCATAATTGTGATGAGGGGGGATTTCAGTGAGAGCAAAAAAAAAAAAAAAACCCCTGACAAGCTCCCTTCCCTTCTATATGCCAATGAGACAGTTCCATTAGAACTTACAATATCTAGAGGGCTGCATAACAAACAAACTCACATTTTTCATCACCAGGCAATCAATAGCCCTGTCTTTTTGCTGAGAAGATGATAGCAGTGACTCAAACTCTCATCACTCTGGGCTGGGTATTTCCTTGTCTGTCTATTATCAATCTCAGTACAGAAAATACTACAACCTATGATGCTTGGAGACAATAATTCAGCCATTATTGAACTTAAACAAAACATTTCAAGCCACAATTTGGATCTTGGGGTTTTAGTTGTTTTTTGTATCACTAATAGCCTCAAGCTGCCTCAGTGTCCTTGCTTCCAAATCTTCAGACTGAATCAAAAGCTGTCTCTGTTGCCCAGGCCATCTGTTGCACTCATTCAGGAGTTTGTAGTCTGAAGTGTTCATCGGTAACTCTGTTTGTGTCTCTATGTGTTCCAGCCCTATGACTGTGCGGAAAGGAAAAACTTTAGCCATCTCCATCCAGGAGCACATGGCCATCGATGTCTGCCCAGGACCCATCCGGCCCATCCGGCAGATCTCTGCCTATTTCCCTCGTCTATCACCCACTTCCTCCTTATCAGAACCTCTGTCGCCCAGTCATGGCGCTGCGCCCGCGGCTCTGAGTCCAGGTAGCACTGGAAGTCACGGGGGCGTGGCCTCAGGAGGCAAGACTAGTGGAGGTCTGTTGTCACCTCTGTTACCAGGAGCAGCAGGAGGCGGGGGATCGCTGTCCGCCATGAGCAGCATGGACACTTCCATCGAGATCGACAGCTGTGACAGCGACGATAACAGTGAGTCATCAGCAGAAAATGCACCTGGTGGCATTCAAATAAAGCCCCCGCTCAAATCCTGACGGGAAATGCCAAAGTTTGTCAAGATAGAGGGGGTCGGCTTTTAGACAGTCGAGAGCAGGCTGGTGCTGAGGCCGTAATGAATGTGCATCCTCTGCTGCAGCTTCCCAGAAAGACCAGTAATCAGCTGTTTGGCCCGCAGCTGTTTAGCCTGGATTAGGAGGCTGCTGTGCACTAACACCACTCCGCTGTCTAACACTGTATGCTTAAGCCGCACATAATAAACACTTGAGAGACTCATGATGCAGGGTCTGCAGGAATGTTGACATCACCATGGTGATGAGATCCACCTGAGCCCAGCCTCGAGATGCAAACAATACCACCAGACCTATACATACTCATACGTACAACAAGCTGAGATATCTTTGGCCTCATCAGAACGACAGATCTTTGGCTCACACAATGCACAGGGCTTAGGATTTCTTCAGCTATGATACTATTAGCATAAATAGCCTGAGGTCCCATCTGTTATCTTCAGCCAGATCTGTTAGGCCTATATTTTTCGACATTTTCTCATCAGTTTATTAATATGTTGCTCTTGCGCTATTAAAATGGATCTTTGCAGTGCAGGTGTCAAGTCTCTAAAAATGGAAAGCGATTAATTAAAAGTAGGACTGGATGTGTGTATGCCTTGCCCATGTTAACTGAAATACACAACAAAAACAAAATTAAACACCTAAATATGAATATTATTGATTTATAGTAGTGTTATGGAGCATTTGGTTCTCCGATTTCCTTGCAGAGCATTAAACTTAACATAAAACAATCTGTGCTCTCTTAAGGTTGAGGTCTTACCTATGGCTGACATTTAGAAGTTTTTCCTCTTTCATATCTTTTCTTTTTTTGTATTACAAAATCACCACAGAAGCAATTACCAAACTAACTGACTCATAATTGCCTTTCAGCTTCCTTGGGGACGCTTGAGTTTGACCTCCTATATGAACGCGCCACCAGCTCATTACACTGCACTGTACTGAGAGCAAAGGTATGTTCACAACTATGTATAAACTTTGTATATAATCCGCCTTTACCCCTTAATGAATATCCCGCTTTTAGAGGTTCTCTGTCATTTATTAATTTGCTGTTCGCTCTGTCTTTGTCTTTGCCTCCATAAGGGTCTGAAGCCCATGGATTTTAACGGTTTAGCTGATCCTTACGTCAAGCTGCATCTGCTGCCAGGGGCTTGCAAGGTTTTCATTTTTATTATTAGCGCATGACGTCCGTGATCAAATTTAACCCACCATCAAACATTAGAGCATAATTTATTAAGTGTGATTCTTTACACTGTTGAACACTGTAAGTGAGTACACGCTAGGAAAAGTTTGATACATTACAAAAAGCCGAATTCCCAAGGATAATATGACACTTTATAGCTGAGTCGTATTGATGCAGACGCCATTAAACTTGGAGGCCGTTGCTCAAGTACAATCACACACTCGGGGCTGGTGTCCAAAATATATATAAAAAAGAATTAGTTTGTAGACAACACAAAACACTTCATGTAGCAGCCCAAATGTGTGGTTTATAATGCTATCCATCACAAATGCACTTTTAATATATTGGCAACACAACTGAAAATCTTAAAGCAGAACTAAGTAACTTGTTTACCGTAATACATATTTGTTGTAGTCCCTCTGGGGGTAATACAAGTGTTAATGGGATTATTGGGGGGTCTTTCATCTCCCCCTGGTGTCTTTGTATAGAAAAAAAAGGATTGCTGCTTTCCTGTCTCCGGGTCGGAAGCGCAATACACACTAATAGAATCACGAAGAAGAAGCTAACAGGCTAACTGTGGGCTAGCACCACTTAAACAGTATTTACAGCCAGTGAGTGAAAAAAATATCTCCATTGTGTAATTGGATGTACAATATCCCTCTCTTCCTTTGTCTTTTCTTTCAGCATTAAAAATGCAACATGCTACGACACCTGCAGTGGCATGACTTACTTAGTTCTGCTTTAAGACAATACTCTTTACAGTTTTCTTTTGTTAAAGGTGATTATGGAACTTTTTATGTGGAAAAAAATAACAACTTATATGAGTGCGTAGTTGACCTTTTAGTGACCCAGCAGCTGTATGGGTGGTTACGACCCTCAAAACAATTGATCCTGGAACGCTCCAGGATCAATTGTTTTGAGGGTTTTCTCTCCCCAAAAAATCCATTGATCCTGGAGCATTACAGAGGCCACCATGATGGAAAGTCAAGTCGCCGTGCTCCACCCATACAGCTGCTGGGTCACTGAAAGGTCAAACATGCACTAATATCAAGTTTTATTATTAAGTTTGTTTTTACTGCATAAAAAGTTCCATAGTGCACCTTTAAATATCAACAAGAAAAGTTGTACAAAGTGCTCGGAAATGGTTCATGGTTTACTTTTCTTGCATTTTGCAGTCAGCAACCAAATGTCTGTTCAGGGAAGGGCTGTACAATATATTACTAAATTAGTGTTGCTAAAGTAGCGCAATATTAAGATAGATGAAGTAGTGACACAATATCTGTTACGTTAAGAAGTCGTTCCAATATGTTTCTCTGCACATGTCAGTCATTCAGGGAAATAAAAATTTGGACAGACACCACTAAAAGTTGTTTGTAAAGAATAGGACAGCTGGTCAGGCTGGCTAAAACAAAACCATGTAATACCTGCATGCTATTTTTACTCTCTCTGATAGGCCAATAAGCTGAAAACAAAGATTGTCCGCAACACTCTGAACCCAGTCTGGAACGAGACGCTGACCTATTGTGGGATCACAGAGGAGGACATGTATCGCAAAACACTAAGGTTGGTAGATGCCTGAAAAGGGTCTATTTTGGTCCTGTTCACCAAAAACCTGACTTTCCATTAGTGAAGATGCCTTATCACCCACAGCAGTCTCTCTTACGAGTCTAAAAGCTTCTTATGTCCGACAGTGTCCGGCAACGTAACAAAAGATCTCCCTTTTCTCCGCTTAAACCCAACCGTCTGGCTCCGTTCACTGCTACTTGAACAGCGTTGACATATTTGGGTCAGACATTGCACTGCGGGGTGTTTCCTCTCGCTGACCCCCTCTAGAGGTGACAAAAGCTGTGAATTGTCTCTAAAAGTTTTGGTGTGATTTTAAAATGGAACTTGATATCTTGGGGGCTTACGACACAGGGCCGCGAGATATTGTTCTTTCAGCAAAAGAACGTATTGAAATGTGTGAACACTACGCTCAAGTCTAAAATAGAAAGTCGTTTTAGGCAGCAATTTACACCCTATAGGGCCATCATCAATAATGCACAGTGTAGGTACGCTGAAAAATGGAGCAAACCAAGAGAAACGCTTTCCAGTCTAGCACCACTTTAAAATATGATCCTTCACCCGTTCCGGCGACATATGGGAGGAAACGAGAAAGAATGCATCAAAGAGAAGAAGAGGTTTTCATTTCCGCAGCAGCAGCCAACCAGAACATACAGTAATGGAGGGATTTAAGACCTCCTGAAATGAGATTGTTTTTAGCTTCCACATATAATCAGCTTTACATTATGCAGAAGATGCAAGCAGAAGAAGTCTATTTTTGAATGTATGAGCACAGTGATGTTGGTAGGGAGTTGGGGCCCACACTGCGGGTATCCACTGCTCCTCCTGACATGTAGCCCGGAGACACTGATTGAGGGGTATGTCAAACACAGTGGACAAATTTCCCTACAGGGACTTTAACGTATATACAGTGCATCTCTGGCTCCAATTTGGTGTCTACACCTACACATTTGAGGAAGGGCCGAGTACATCTGATGATAAATGTATCTTTGAGTCTGTACTGCAATCTCACAGAGGAAATATCACACACTTATAATCATTTGTTGTATGAAGTATACACGGTTTTAATGTCCTATACCTTTTATTTCCAAATATTGAAAGAAGAACAACATTCATTTAAATCGTTGGTTGTGGTCCAAACTCTTCCCTACCGTTGCCAAAGCATTCCTAACATCCCAATTCTTCAGCGGGATGGGTTTTTCATGGAGCAATACTGTTCTGGTGAAAACAAAAAAAACAGCCTGCACACAAAGCTATCTTTCACAAATGTCTGTTTTATATAATATACTGATGGACAAAACAAATTTCATTCCACAAATAAAATTAAAAAAAAAAAAAAAATCAGGTATAGAGTTCGGGAAATCCTACAGTTACCATGGAGATCCGCCATCTTTGCAGCTGTTACGTTACATTTTCCATAGACTAACATTTGCTAAAAACTGTATAAAAACTGGAGAGAAAAGCCATGGCTAGCTGTTGAGCTACTACTGGTAAATACATCTAATACCAGTATTAAAGTATAACTCCAGTATTTTGCCTTTTAAAATCTCCATTAGTTTATTATCGCTGCAAATCCCATTAAGCTTAGCGGTATGACATCACATTCCCGAACTCTATGGGGCCTTTAAAACAAAACAGTTATGCCAAGTGCTTTCCATTTATTATTCCTTTCTCCTTCAACTCTGAATCACAACACTTTATCCAGACATTATCTATTTACTTGTACAAGAACAAATATACGGTTCAACACACTCAACAACTGCGGCCATTGTAGTAGGAAACACATTATAGCGGCAACGGGCCTCGCACTTGACTCACTGACCTATGATAATCTCACTCTCGAGGCTCCTTCACACTGTTCCAATCCAACTGACGTGTCCACTTCCTATTTCTTCTGTCGCCTTTGGTTTTCGCCGCTGTTCTGTTTTGCAGTCTTGTCCTTTCATCTTTATTCATCGCTAAAACCGCCTTGGTATGTGTAGCAGTTAGTCGTAGAAGCGCCGCTTGACTTACTCCGTGTGTTGTTTAAGTAAGAAGACGGTTGGGTACTGATCCATAGAGATTGGATTTCATGGAGGAAACATTGATTGGAAAAATGTAGCATGTTCAGTTCCTTGTGCGGGTGGAGACAGCTGCTGAATACTTTCCCATTTTCTTTGGAGGAGAGCTTTAAGAGCAGCCAGTTCTCCTTCAAAAACAGCGCAGCAGCAAAAAAACAGCAACAATCTATTGTGGCTGCCATTTCAAACATTTTGGCCTAAATATTTTAGACACTGGATTTGCTGCCTCTCTACAACATGCCACGTTATTGCTGGCACATGTATATTGCGGGGACGAATAAATGCAAGTGACTGGAGAAGAGTTTTCAGAAGTAGTATTATCTGCTATAGTGGAGAATACTTGTAAGCTCTTGTACAGTATCTAGATATGGGAGCTGCTTTAATGTACCATATGTTAGAAGCCCCTTTCAATGTTCTGCTCCTGTGAAGTAGCCCTATCTCCAGCTCCAGTGCGCACTTTTAAATTAGGCCCGAGTCACATAAAAGCGGCTCCATTTCTCGCGTGACAAATAAGGTTTTTCATCTTCCCTTTTTTTCTTCTGCTCTACCGTATTTACATAGAACACAGAAAAGACAATAGCTCACTGGGCTCTGGATAAACGCTTGCATGCTGATTCCTGACTTCAGCTCACTTGCATGTCCCTATTTGCATAATGGGGCCTGGATTTTATTGCTATGGACCATATCAGTATTCACCGTGCCAAAGTAAACATATTTTCCTTGGTGTGTAACACATGAGACGTGTAATTTAATATAGTACGTGATTTGACCACCTTTTATACATTTTGTCTATCTCCATAACAAATGCAGCTATAAATCTAGTGTAAAAGTTTCCCGGGTCTATAAATATGTACTTAGATGCGCACCCAAAGGAGAAAGAGAAGCAGTATATTGCATGCACGTACACATACCCGCTGCAGTAGTTGCTGTTCCCTTTCTAATTCAGGTCAGGTTTGTGTCAACAGTTGCCCTGTGCCGTTATTGTGTTGCAGCAACATTGCACATAATTAGATGAGTCAGAGCCAGTGTTGCCCCCTCGAAATCACCAGGGAGAATCAGTTGGCTTTTCAAAGTTTATTTCGAGCTCAAATAGTACAGAAAAGAAAAGGGTAAACATAGGTCCCCTGTGAACAAAGAATAAAAATAGTTTTTAGCGTACTATGGATTAAGTTAAAATAGATAGACAAAACGACACTTACACGTCCCAGATGTGACAAGGCTTAGGCCACGGCCCGACTACTGCGCCACAGCTTCTGGACTGAGGCTGTGGGCCTAGCTCTTTTAAACTAGCATAAACAGGTCACGTGATGGATGCGCTTCCGGTTTCAATTAATAAAAAGACAGTGTTTAATTTAGCGAAAAGATGAATAAATACTGTTATTTACAGTGAACCATTTACCAACAATAAGAAAGCGCTTAAATACTTTGTCGAAAATGGGCTGACAACACCCTCCCCCACTAAAAATAATGTTAAACCAACATTCCCTTAATCCTACTGGGGGGTCTTACTTGACTTAAACCATAAATTGTAGCAAATAAACAATTTTAACCACGACAATACTTCACAAAAGAGTCCAGGCTAAAAGAAAAGTGTCCGTTATCCAAGAGTCCTTTGGCACGGCGGTACACGCAGGTTTAAAGGTCCATTTCCGTATTTGGGTAGATAGTCCGTTGAAGCATTGGTGGGCCCCAGAATCTTCAGAAGTGACTCAAGGAAAATACCTTCTACCCAAGATTTTGTAGCAGCATAGCAAACCAACTTAACAAATAGCATGTACTACTTAAACAATAATTAAAGTACATTTACTACTATTGCACATATCTCTATTGCACACAAGCCACATACTTTAAAGTGCAAAGTGCAAAGTGCAACTCAATTAGCAGGTACGTAAAGTGCATGTTACCACTGCATTATGACTCGGAATTAAAAAGGATATAGGTTGGCCGAGGTGCTGAAGAAGCCGTCTCGGACCCTCGCTGGTTTGGACACACCGACAGGACAGGTCTGCACTTCCCGGACCGTGGGCTCACCAAGCTGGTCGTAGGTGTACCAGCGCCTGGGCCGTCTGGTTCTGACAGGTCTTGCAGATCCCTCCGAGGAGTCTGAGGAGGATGCCTCTCGCTCAGATGAATCCGCTTCCTGTACTGGCTCTGGCTCCGGGTCAACCTCGGGGATCAGGATCACCACTTCAGCTCTCTCCTCAGCAGGTGTAGCTCCCTGTTCCGGCTGTCTTGGAGTGGGGACTCTAGGTTGGAACTCTCTGGCAGTTGGATTGAGCGGCTGAAGAGCGGGTTGGGGTGGCGTGACGAGATGGTAGTCTTCCTCACTAGAGCTCTCTGTACCTGCAGGCTGGATGTTGCACTTAACACTTGTCCCTCTTCCTGGCGACGTTCTGGTTCTCCTGCTTCTCCTTTTAGGGTTGGGGACGACAGGCGCTGGTTCAACCAGGTAAGGACAAGGTAAGAGTAAGTTTCTGTGCAGCACACGTCTTCTCCCTACAGCATTCAGAGGCTCAACCACATAGACAGGGCTTCCAGGGCCTTTGTTCTCCCTCACCACATGGACAGTGTCCTCCCAGTGACTGCGGAGCTTCCCCGGACCACCTCGAGGCGTGAGATTTCTCACCAATACATGGTCACCCGGGTTCAGCGTGGAGCTCCAGGCGCGCTGATTGTAATAATCTTGGCCCCTTTTTGCAGACTTTCTCATGTTCGTCAGGGCAATGGCATAGGCTTCCTGCATTGCCTCTCTCCACTTCTCCGCATAGCCAGCAGGGGTCTGTTTCTCTGCATCACCGAGCTTCTTGGGAAACAAGAGGTCAACTGGGAGGGTTGGCTCACGTCCAAAAAGCAAGAAGAAAGGGGAGTACCCTGTCGCCTCGTGGATGGTGGAGTTGTAGGCATGAACTACTTTGTTGAGGTGCTCCTTCCATCTGGCCTTTTGTGTCTCCTCCAGTGTCCGCAGCATACTCAACAGAGTCCTGTTAAAACGTTCGGCAGGGTTAGCTTGGGGGTGGTAAGGTGTAGTGCGAGAGTGTTGAATACCACCATATTCCTGGAGCTTCCGAAACAGCTGGTTCTCAAACTCTCTCCCTTGGTCGTGGTGGATCCTGGATGGAAACCCAAAGCGTGGGATAAATTCGTCAAACAGCTTTCTGGCAGCAGTTTTCCCAGCCTTGTCTTTGGTTGCGTAGGCCTGAGCGTATTTAGTGAAATGGTCCACTAAAACCAGGATATACTCTTCCCCTCCGTTGCTTTTCTCCAGATGTAAAAAGTCTATTGAGACCATCTCGAATGGTGCAGAAGTTTCAATGCTTTGAAGTGGTGTCCTTGTGACTCTGTTGGGCCTTTTGTTTTTGATGCAGCTGCAGACACGTGTAACGTAGTGCTCCATCTCCTGCCTCATTTTTGGCCAAAAGAAGCGCTCTCGGGCCAGGGCCACCATCCGGTCAGCACCCAAGTGTCCCATCTCCTCATGGAGGTACTTGTACACCAGGGGCTTCAAGGGCTCTGGCACCACCAGTTGCAGCCTGTTGTTAGTCTTCCTCCACAGGAGTCCATCTTCACCCAGCTGCAGCTTTGTCCATTCTCTCAGGAGAACCCGGACTTGCTCACTCTCTGCAGCTTTGTCTCTGTACTTCAGGTAAGTGTTTTCTCTTTTCAGGTTAGAGACCCTCTGGATGGCTGGATCTGCATTCTGCTGGGCCTGGATGTCTTGGATGGAGAAGGGCTGAAGGGGTGGTACAGCACTGCCATCTGGTGGTAGGACATCCACATTACAGGTGACAGCAGAAATCCAGTTGATCTCACCTGTTTGGCTGCTTTTGACTGCTTTACAGATGCTGTCCATGACCTCCGGCTCACACTCTTCCGTGCACTCCTGCATGATGGTTCTGATGGGCTTAGGTCTGCGAGAGAGAAAGTCAGCATCTGTGTTAGCTGTTCCAGGTCTGTACTTGAGTGTAAATCTATAGTCTGCCAGCTCTGCAACCCAGCGGTGACCCGTGGCGTTGAGTTTTGCCGACTTGGTAACGTAAGTGAGTGGGTTATTGTCACTGTAGACTGTGAAGTGTGGCGCGTGGAACAGGTAGTCACGGAAACGCTCTGTGATGGCCCATTTCAGTGCGAGGAATTCCAGTTTTCCTGAGTGCAGCTTGTAGTTCTTCTCTGCAGGCGTCAGGGTTCGGGATCCGTAGCCAATCACTCTCAGTGCGCCATCTTGTCGCTGGTACAGCACAGCACCGAGCCCTTGCTCTGAGGCGTCAACATGGAGAATGAAAGGCTGCTCGAGGTCTGGATATGCCATAACAGGTGGATTTGTAAGTTGGTTCACAAGCGTCTCTAAAACTGCTCTGTGTATTTCTGTCCACTGAACCGGAGAGGAGGGTGGGAGCTGAGCACCTGAATGTTTTGTCCCCTTTTTGTGGCAGTGTTTTGGCTCACCTTTGGGCTTTGCCAGCAGCTCATACAGTGGCTTTGCAGTCCTGGAGAAGTCCTGGATGTAAGCTCTGTAGTAGCTCAAGAATCCCAGGAGCTTCCTCACCTCTCTCACTGTAGCTGGGGTCTGGTACGTGAGCGCCTTTACTGCCTCCACCTCTCTTGGGTTCATCCTGTATCCTTCTGCAGAGATCACACGACCAACATACGTTACTTGTGGCTTAAACAACTCACATTTTTCGGCTCTCAGCTTCATCCCACAGGCTCTCTGTCGCCGCAGGACTTGTCTGACGTTTTCCACATGTTGGTCAAATGTGCGGCTGAAAACAAGGACATCATCCAGATAGGGCACACAGACTTCATCCCTCAGATCTCCCAGGCATCCCTCCATGTGGCGTTGAAAAGCAGCCGGGGCATTTGAGAGGCCAAAAGGGATCCTGGTCCACTCATAGAGTCCCCATGGTGTAATAAAGGCTGTGTATGGTCTGCTCTTCTCGCTCATGAAGCCTTGGTGGTATGCTTTGCCCTGGTCCAGGACGGTGAACCAGGAGTTTCCACCCAAGTTTTCCAGGATTTCTTGGATCCTGGGGATGGGATGACGGTCTGGCCAGGTCTTCTCATTCAGCAGCCTGTAATCAATGCATAACCGGAGAGTGCCGTCCTTTTTCCTGACGCAGACTACCGGTGAAGAGTAAGAGGAATAGGACTTTTGAACCCAACCTCTACTCAACAAATCCTGAATGTGAGCCTTGACTTCCTGATACAGGTGTCGGGGTATGGCATTGTATGTTCTCTGGACAGGAACAGAGTCTTTCAAATTAATGTCCATTTGCAAACCAGTGACACAACCAGCATCCCACTCATCTCTGGCAAACACGTCACCCTCCTCCACCAGCATCTGACGAACTCTGTGCTGCTGCTCTGCCGAGAGGTGACTCAGATCTACAGGCGGGACCCAGGGCTCCCTCTGTGGTGCTTGACTGGGCTGCTCCGGTGAGGATGTGGCACTGCCCTCTGGTGACTTGGGCTCTAGTGGATAAACAGCATCAACACTGTGTAACCAGCCAAGCGTTGTGCGGCCACAAAGTTTAATATCACAGTCTGTTGTGTTTTCAACAGTTACCTTAATCCTTGTATTCTCTTGATGTTGAATGAGCTGTTCTCTTACTTTGAGTCCTGTGGGCCACGGTGTCTCCGGGTTAGGCTCCAACACGACGTGAGTTCCACAGAGCAAACCTTGCTGTAGGTAGTTGCATTGCACTTGGATGGCGTTCCTCTTTGGGACAGTAACTGGCATTCTTCCCAGACGAGCAATGTGGGGGTTGTTTTCAGGTGACGGCTTCTGTAAAACAGTTAGAACAGCCCTCGCAGTTTCCTGACCCACATCAAGTGCTGAACAAAATCTCCTTACCATGTGACCAGAAGGAAAACAGCTTCCAAGACCCTCATTTGCCAAAGCCAGCTCCTCAATTACATTAAATCCAATAATAGGACGTTCCAGATCTGTAGAGGCGACTAAGATAGGAACAACTACTGGTTCATCACTCATCCCAGCAACAGCATCTTGTGACAGTGCAAACTTCACTTCAATCCAGCCCTGGTATGGAATCTTTGTCCCATTTGCTGCGGACAGATCCAGCCCTCCTTCTTCCAGTAACTCTTCTACAGGCCTCACAGTAACATGGGGTAAGTGTCTCTGCTTCCACTCATCTCCAATAATGGACACTTGTGAGCCAGTGTCCCACAGCACTTTGGTGTCAACATTGTTCATTGTGGCTCGAACAAGGCACCTCCTCCCCACCAGCTTAGCCGTTTGATGTTGTTTACCAGTGAGGGGCGCTGTGGTGCAGAATATGTCTGTGTTCTTACCAAGATGTACGCTGGTTTCGATCTTGTTGGTGGAGGCTGTGGTGTTCCTAGGCGCTCTGCGGCAACCAACGGCCCAGTGGTCTATGCTCCCACACTTGTAGCAGTGGTCGCATTTCCCCCCTGGATTGGTCCGCTGGCACTGGTGACACTGCCGGTTGGGGCGTGTCCTTGGCGGTGGTCTGTTGTAGCTGTGGCTGGCTTGTCCCCATGGTGGTGGTTGTCCGGGTGGCTGGTGCAGGCTTGACAGCTGAGTGGTGAGATTCTGAATGGCTTCACAGATGGCTTTGTTCCCCTGGTCTACTTTCTCCATCAATGTGTCACGTTTTTCAAACTTTTGCTTTTTATAACTGGTAGAGTTACTGTCATAACTGCTGCTCTCTGAATCAGTGAAATGTGAATCATTACTCACCGCTAACACCTTGGCTCTGGATTTGCTTGACAGCTTGCCCTTCCTCTCCATCTCCAGGTTGTAGGCGGCGGTCATTTTCTCCAGCAGAACTTCATCAGTCACTTTTGGATTTTGCAAATATGGCTTTAAGTCAATACGGATGGTGTCATCTCGGAGTCCAGTGAGTATGGTTTGCAAAAATTGATTTTGGATGAGCTCTGGGCTGTACTTCAAGCCAGTGTCTGCTCTCTCTGAAGCAAAGAGTATCTGTTGCCTCAAGTCCATAGCTCGAACTAAAAACTGGACTGGAGTCTCTCCGTGATCTTGTGCAGCACAAGTTAAGGAGTGGTACAGCTCATTAGCATCTTTTTCAACAAAATGAGTCCGCAATATTTGTTTCAGAGCTTTCAATGACAAATCATCTCTACTTTCCAGATAACTTCGCAGTTTTGTTCCTGGAATCATAGCTTGAAGGACTGCATCAATAATTTCGCATTCATCATATCCCTTCTTTAATGCTTTTGTAATTTGTCTTTCTAAACTTGCATATCCCAGCTTATCCGTTTGATTATGTTCACCAATTTGTCCATTAATTTTCAAGTCTTTTCTATACATTGGGTGAACAACAGTTTGAGTTCTTTCAGACAAATTATTAGCGGCAGTAAGCGTGGTGGCAGAGGTGCGTGGTCTTACCACAGGTTCCGTGTTGCTGGGCGCAGTACCAGCTGTGTCCGCCAGAGGGCGGCGTGGCGACGTGGGACCAGACGTAGACAGCGTTTTTCTCAGTTCATCAATTCTGTCATTTATTTTCAATAACAATGACATTCCTCCATCTTCAAGCGACGTGACATCCTCACACTCCAAATGCTGCAGAATTAGCCTTCTCAATTTGCGAGGTGAGTTTTTATCTTCATCTTCAACATTTATTTCAAGTGTAGTGCATATTTTAAGAAGTTCCGAAGCAGGTAAGGCAATTAGCTTTCCCTCGATTTCTTCCAGCATATTATCCCATTCAGACACTTGTTCGTTAAAGTCTGGCATGATTGGAAAGTCTTTTACCTTGGCTTTGATCGTGACTTGCGGTGGGTTGTGTCGTCTTCCTTGACCTCGCTTCCGTTAGCATTAGCTCCGTGATAGCTTCGTGTTGGCGTCTCTCGTAGCGTATTCCACTCACGAATATAGTCCACACACGCGCTCCGGTAGCCACAATCCACGGTAGCGAGCCAGGTCATCCACAAACTTAATCCGACCGGGCAGAAACACCAAGATTTTGTTGCCCCCTCGAAATCACCAGGGAGAATCAGTTGGCTTTTCAAAGTTTATTTCGAGCTCAAATAGTACAGAAAAGAAAAGGGTAAACATAGGTCCCCTGTGAACAAAGAATAAAAATAGTTTTTAGCGTACTATGGATTAAGTTAAAATAGATAGACAAAACGACACTTACACGTCCCAGATGTGACAAGGCTTAGGCCACGGCCCGACTACTGCGCCACAGCTTCTGGACTGAGGCTGTGGGCCTAGCTCTTTTAAACTAGCATAAACAGGTCACGTGATGGATGCGCTTCCGGTTTCAATTAATAAAAAGACAGTGTTTAATTTAGCGAAAAGATGAATAAATACTGTTATTTACAGTGAACCATTTACCAACAATAAGAAAGCGCTTAAATACTTTGTCGAAAATGGGCTGACAACACCAGCATTGTAATGGCCATGCATTGGTTTCTATTCGAGATGAACAAGGGTCAAACTGATTAAGTTATAATATGGAGAGATGCAGTGTGGTGCTTGTAAGTCAACGGTTGAAGAGCTCATCCTTGTAATATTATGACTTTATAATTTAAAGCCACACTGACATTTCACCCTCTAGACAGAATACGAGCATTTATTTCATTATGGGTGCTTTTATTGGTGAAAAATACCCCATAAACTTGTGTCTTTACTTACTCTCCTCGAATCTTTCCTGGAAACGAGACAACATCGGCTTGTCTCCTTGGAAGTGTTGCTGCTTTACTTTGACTCTATTCTATGTTTATACCATATCACAGTCCCTCCTTCAAATGCTTTATGGGAGTGTTGTTGGTACCTGGCTGAGCAATAGGAGCACATTTGGCAATGGTGGGATGGGGCACCTTTTGTGCTGATATCTGCCTATAGACTTTAACCGGGCTGCAGCAGGAGCCTGGGCTTCTGTTTTAGACTTGACTACAGTTGCACCAACAGTTTCGTCATGTAAACATATCAAATAATCACTGAGGTATACTTACAATCAGAAATAACTTTTGCATCGCGCTTTTCATTCACGCTCGCTAACAGGAGATATCAGTGAAATGTATAAAAAGTGGATAAATGATATTTTTCATTTGCATAACTTGGTATTAGGGCTGGGCACTAAATACCTGTTTAACAATAACATTATGGCATTGGGGAAAAAACGTTTAGGTACAACTGGTATTGAAAATATAAAAGCATTGAAAGCAGGTACCAATGAAAAGCTCACATCTTTAGAGAGCAAGTTTTGATGCCTGTTTGGTCCAGATACAGTATTGAAGGAAGTGACTTGTTTTTTTCAGCTCAAATAAATGATACAAATGTAAATGTTTTCTGGTTCTAGTTGGCAAATATTTTCGTATAGGTATCGAAAAAAAAGTATCGTTCAGGTATCAGTATCGTAAAGTATTGTTAAAGTACCGGTATGGAAAAAAAATGTAATAGTACCTATAGCTCTACGTGGTACTGACTGTGGAGATATAATAGGCCCAGATGTGGCAGCCCAAGTTAGAGAACTGGAACAACCTCTGACTTATAAACTTAACTCCCTACGAGATAAAACTCCGGGCTCAAGTGGGCCGGTCTAAACTTTAAAACCCCAGGTCCGGAATCCGGCTCCAGCACGCCCCTGACATTTGGTATTATATTTTAAGTTTTACAACAGCAGCAACTTGATCGGCAAATTTGGTTTGAACTGTTTCTGGAAGCACCAATAATTGTAATTGAATTGTAATACAGTTTGTGGGGAGAAAATGGGTTGTCCTGATTTAGTCATAAACTGGCTGAAATTCTGGAGAGGAGAGTGAAAGATTGTGAGAAATGTTTGTTAGAGAATAAACAATGGTGTTCGAGAGGATAGAAGAAAAATAGGCAGCAGTCTGGATGTCTTATACGGGAGAAGTTTATTTACCATCGGTGCGGGATCCGGAGACATGAACTCGAGACATTGCGCTATTTTATACTACCATTAAAATATTACTAGAATACATTTTTAACCTGGGATGGGAAGGTATAAGAGCAAGTCCCTTAACTCTCCTCCGTCCACCTTCCTTAACTCTTCTTCCTGTAGCCAAAGTAATGTGCCTGGGGGTATCCTGTAGGGGTGCGAATTTGGTCTGAAACTGTTTATACTGTATGTGTGCACTTGAACTGAATTTTGATCTTTAAACATAAATTGCTATTCGCACAGCTCCAGCATCTGGCACAAAAATCTGCTCAACAGCCATTAAACTGACGCCTGACGAAAAAAGGGAACAGCCGAACGACAAAGAAACTCAATACATTCTGTTCCATTCTTGAGATGAAATGCATCGTTGTGTGTTTTTCTTGAGCTAATTTCCCAACCTTGTTCTGACTCTGAGTTTGAGTCTGAGTTTTAGCCCCCATCATTCCTCCCTCATTAAACCAAGCCTTTAAATATAGATAACTCTATTCAGCCTGTCTGAATGATAATTGCATCCTTGAGCGTGAGCGCATTTCTTGTGTATGAAACATCGTCATAGTACCTGCGTAATTAATGGTGCTCACTCTTCTTATGTTTATTCATATTTTGCATGTTTTCTCTCTCCTCTGCCCCCTCTGTCTCTCTCATAGGGTGTCTGTGTGTGACGAAGACAAGCTGACACATAATGAGTTCATCGGGGAGTCGCGGGTGGCCTTGCGCCGCGTGAAGCCAGACCAGACCAAACACTTTAACATCTGTCTGGAGCATCCCCCTCCTGTGAGGCACTCCTGCATCAGAAACAGCCCCGTCATTAAAAAGAAATGAGGACTTGGGAGAGCTTCTTAGCACCAAATTAATTAAAGACTTCGGCTTTAGGAGCACTTCCCATTTAAGACAAGAAGAGCAGCAGCAATTGGAAACTCAGCGAGAAATTACTGTTGCACTTTTGACACAACCAGAGATATGGAAAAAAAGATTACTAAAAGGCCACTCAACAAATTATAGAAGGTGTAGCAAACCATGTTGAACAAGAAACTTTTTGCTTTGTAATAAGAATAGGAGGATTAGACAAATAAGAAAGTACCCGTTCCCTGAATGATGAATGCCATGATATTTATATATTATGGAAAGTGGATTTGACGTCTTGTTAGGCTTAAGAGTCAGTATCTCCTTGGCAAAAACTATAATAATAATAATAATACATTTTATTTCTTAACCCCTAAGGTCACCTTACAATTAAAAGAGGGTCAAAACAATATTATGACCCTTTTCAAATTGTCTTAGTGAGGACAAAATAGAATTTTATGAAGGTTGTATGAAAACACAAGGGTCCAATTAAAGAAAAGGTCACTTGCACATAGGTTAACATTGTTCTACCATATCACCACTTTTTACCCCTTTGAGGCAACATCTTTGCATTGTAAATGCATTAATGAGATCAACCTGTAAAATATGGGCTTCTATAGGGCCTTTGCTCAAAAGAAACAGAACTAATAGTGTGTCCACATAACAGCCTACTATAGAGTGTAGAGAGCAGTGAAGCATAAAAAAGAGGCAAACACACTACAGAAAATCACATCTCAACTGTCCAGAAATAGCTTTTTGTGCGGGCTAAATGTCAGGCGGGTCACATGTGGGAAAGGCCGCTTGGAGAGTACAAGAATGAAAGGAGGAAGCATCGATAGTGGGATCGAGAGGGACTTAGAAACAAATGGATTAAAAAATAAAAGCGATGCAGAGCAGGGGGCATGTGAGCCGATGAAAAGGGACGAAGGCGTGCTGTTCTTGTTCTTTGGAAAGGCCCGAGGGGGCTGTAGCTCCGGGATCGAACATCAACTCATGGCTGTATGAACAGGGAATGCTATTTTGTATCATAAGAAACATATTGAGATGTGAGCCACTTGGAGCCCTGTCTCAATTATGTTCTTGTATGCCCATTTCATTCAAATCATTATCACTGATGAACCATCTATTCATCACAATTCTGTGACAATTAGTGATGGCAAGAAGTAGATCATGTCTTTATATATATACTTTGTCCAGGTTTGTTCCTTGCTGCTTCCTCTAAGCCAGTATTATTATTAGTCCACTCACATATTCTTGTTGTGCTTCCAGCTGCCTTCACCAACTGCTATGAGCTCTGCGCTGCGAGGCATCTCCTGCTACTTGAGAGAGGTGACCAACTCTTTTGTCCTGTTTGTCTAACTTGTCTAACTTTTCATTCATGAGCAGTCTTTTACTGCGTAAATCTATCTCAGGGATGGCTGGGGTGACAGACCAAAGTGACACACTTGGAGCTTTTCATGTTGACAAATCACAACATAATAATCTTAATGTGTTGTGGCATAAGGGACCACAGTAAAAACCAAGATGTACCAATTTGAATGATTTACTGACTTCTGGAACAAAGGGAGTTGGCATATTCAAGTTCATGATGAGCCAAAACAAGCCCCCAGATTTCTCAATATGTGGCTCTTGACCAAAAAAGTGTGGACGCCCTCATTTCTCTCCAATAGCTTGAGACAAATTTGTTTTCCAAGGAGGTGAATGAATTATCTCATGTGAAAACAAGACGCATTATACACAAAATAGAAGTACAAGACAAAAAGACCAGTAAGCTTTGGAGTAGCCGGTTAATCTGCAGACCATTGACATTTAGCACTAATCGATGCAGATTAAAAAGCTTTAGTCTGCTGTGTGGGAGTGGTTTGACTGAATTAAAAATAACTATAGGGTTGGCCTTCACATTTCCTGAGATGACTTTGCTGCCGCTCCTCCGTCAGGCTAAAGGTCAAAGCAGGGCTCTCAGCTCCAGACTAACAGCTGTGCCTCTGTTTCCTTCTCACTTCAAGGTTGAGTTTTGATGCCTCTTTCGCTCATCGTTCTGCATCCTCTTTTGTCTTCCTCACTCTTCTCCACATCCGCCCCCAAATTCATCTTCTCTCCACCTACTTTCTATTTATTAGTCTGTGCGCGCCTGGCTTCCCATTGACGCCTGGTTGTTCCCCACCTCCGTAATGAGTCAAAGTCTATCGATCTACAAAGGCCTGAGCCGTTTTATTACCAGATACCTGCTGCAAATTATCCGCACTAATTACGAGTTCGACAGTGTCCCACTCGTCCGCGCCAGATGGTTGGGCCACTAATGACGGCTCTCGACAAATAAAACACAACAAAAAACACAACTGTCCTGGCCGGCTTCGGAGGAAGTGTGGGAAATTAGGTAAACAAAAGTGCCCATTGTGTCAGGACAATTTCAGGATTGTGGAGAAGCCCGGGCCATGTGGCATATTGATTGGGTTGGTCGGGTCCAGCGCTCGCCTGAAGATAAGGCTTAATGAGAGATCGAGAGATACAGACGACAGGACACACATGGAGCCAGGGATGAGTGATGGCACATGGAAATGACATTAGAAGGCAATAAAAACGCCATTTCGGACTAACGTGCACCTGCAGTGATGAGGAGCTGCCATAGAGGGGCCACGTGCCTCCTTCCTATAAATAACATACATGTCCGTGAGTGCTGCTGGCCCGGAGCGTGAGTCATGGTGCTACGAGAACATCGTCTTCCTCCTCCTCTTCTTCCTCTCCGCCCTTCGCTGCTTTCTTTCAACTGTCACTTCGGATCTGCCGACTTGTCATGCCTGTTGTCAAACGCTGCGCTAACAGTTTGCCGTCTGGTAAAAAAGCGTGGTCCGGGAAAGATCTTCTAGGGAGCAATTGGACAGGAAATGGATTGACCCTAAAGGAGTGTTACTTAGAAGTTGGTTGTGAATCACACGGTGGCAAAAAAAACTAAACAAAGCGCAAAGTGCATCTGGGTTTTGCTGTGCGATGGAAATCAGATTACCGCCGCCGTATAACAGCTCTCCCCTCCGGCTTGGCAATGCAATATTCAATACTGAGTCATTGTTAGGCAAAACTTTCTTTTTTTAGCGGGTAATACCAGATCATGTGACGTGCGGTATTAGAAGCTCATTGTTTCGGATTATTTACAACCAATCTGATATCTGAGCTGATATCTGAGCAAGAATATTTGCAATACTTTTCCCAGTCTTATGTGACTCACCAGAGAAGTTCATGGCAATCTGTAACATCGGCAAACAACACAGGACAAAACGCGGGATATTTCTGTGTAGACAATATTTAGCCGAAGAGTGAAAGATTGCAGATGTATCAGAGGCACTGAAGCGAAGGTGCAAGGGAGGCCGTGGGCAACTCCATCTTTCAGCGCTTTCTGCTTCAAGTGGAGTGTTCAAAGTCGCACCAAGGGAAATTCATCTGGCTGCAAGTGTTTCACAGTTTATAAAAACAGCGGCAAAGCGAGAAATAACGGAGTTACAGTACGATAGAAACCGAGTGCAAAAGAGCGATAAATGTTGTTATCTAAGAGCACTTAAACAAATGGATTTTTTTTTTTTTTTTAACAAAATAGGGCAAAGGGCAATATAATGAAATTTACAGGGAAGTGACATCACTGTTTTAATCCAGGAATGATCTGGGATTATAGCATTTAGATACAGACTCGCTCCTCACGTTTGTTAAAGGAATAGTTCACAGTTTGTCCATACAGAGATGTTCTTACCTGAGCTTAGACGAGTTGACACGTACTTTTCTGGTCTTTGTGCGTGCACGTGGAGGAGTGTGGCAGCTTCCAACTTCACCCCCGCTTGGAGCTATAGGAATACATCGTCTTTTTGCGTGACTGAAGTAAGAACATATCTCAGTATGGAAAAACGGTGAACTATTCCTTTAAGGTTAGGTTACATCACATTGTGCCTTACTCCAACTGTGCCCCTTACGACCCCTATAAAAGGTTGACGAGTATGCTTTCTGATCTGGGCAAAGTTTTATTTGCAAGGTAAGGCCAGCGCCTTAGCTTAGGTCCTCAATCTTTTACTTCTTGTTTAATTTGATATTAAAAGTGTCTTCTTTTTTAATGTAACAACCCTTCAATCACATTTTTACTTTGGATACATAGTGAGAGCTGGAGACAAAGACTGAGAAGAGAAGCAACATTGACCACAGATACTACAAGCTTCTGCGATGCTTTGTGTGCGAGTAGCTACAGCAGGACTGAATAGGGAGGACCGACACGAGGAGCCTCTTGAGAAGTGTGGTACATGTGTGAATAGCAGAAGTGGACTTTTGACATACTGTAAAAGTCTCTTCCAATGCTACAAAGAAGCGAAGACAAGCTCAAAGTGCGAGCAGATGGAGATGTAGACACGAGCCTCTGTCCAGTCTGTATCTGCACATATTCGGCACACACACGGGGCACGGATGAATCACTGTCTTTTCTAAGCAGCGCTGATGTACAAGGCCAGTGACAGACAGTAAAAATGATTTTGTCTGACATCAGTGTGCTTCCTCTGATTCATGAGGTCAAATCATATGGCTATTTGATTCTGTCAAATGTTTTGCCACAGACAGAATTGGCTAAAAATGGATGTCTAAATCTATACTATGAATCTGGAATACTGTCTGTATAGAGTAAAAATACGCTATTTTGTGTGGAACTACAGTAGAGTAACAATAATGAGAAATACAGTAGTAGAAATACAGTGTTTCCAAATATTTTATGTGAAAGGGAACTCAAGTAATTTACATCTAAAATCTCAATTGTTTTAGTATTATGAAATGTGCCCCATCTCCCAGAATACTTAGCGGTTTTGACAAAACAACCCCAAGCTCTATTCACATTTTTGAAGAGTATCTTTTGGCCTATCGATATAGTATTAATCCATTCTCTCGTACAATGTGAAGGTTATGCGTGTGATGTCAAAACATAGGAGCATTCCATCAAGGTAGAAGCAGCAATTTGAGTCTGCAATGTTATTTATCGATTTGCCACTCAATCAAATGTTGCAGCCTTATTATATCTCTTCAGTTTTAAAACAAAAGCATAGCCTCTACAGGGAAAACAAATGGCTTGGTGCATCAAACAGTGGGCATTAATACTGACTTTTTAATTAGTTACCTAAGGTCAACACCGGGCTGTGATTTAGTTATTTCTAAATGAGCTTTTAACTTTTTTTGTCTTTCCAGTGGGAGACAGAGCAGCAGCGAAGTTTAGAAGAGCGAGGACGCCTGCTCCTCTGCCTGCAGTACCTTCCCCCAGACCCAGAGGGCGACGCGAAAGGGGACAGGGCCCGCGGAGGGCTGTGTGTTGGGGTTAAACGATGTGCGCACCTTGCCGCTATGGACGTCAATGGCTTTTCTGACCCTTACGTCAAAACGTAAGTGTACACAAGGAGTGCGTAAATGGCTGCTCAATAATTTACAAAGATGGGCCAAAGACAGAAAGATTGGAAAGATTCAATCACTGTATTTACCAAGAATTAGAAGACCTTGATGATGATGAGTCCAGAAGAGTTTCTCAAAACCTAGCATGTTACCTTATAATCTGGAGTGATCTATGACACCCCTCCATCATTACTGCTGTTCAGCAAGGCACAACACTTGCACCGAATCAGAGGGAAGTATTGTGGAGGAAAAGATGTTGAAAAGATAAGATTGGGTTTTGAGAAACAGCCCAAGAACATTCACTTAGTTTCCATTTAACTCTTTTGCCAAATGTGTGGGGCCAAAAGACCTTTCTCAAAGTGAACTCAGGTGTCTAACAACGACGAGTCCATTTAGTCTGTCCTCATGCTAACCTGTTGTGGGGCTTTTTTGTGGTCTGAAAATATCTTTAATCTGGACACCGCCTCCTTTCAAGCAGCAGATAATTCCACCCCTTTACAACATGGGTCACAATAACTCTGATGGAGTGCCACTGGGCCCTTATGGCAGTCCCATTCTCAGTGCCCTGTGCTGCCCTCACCTCGTTTCCCACACTGATGGCTCTACCTGTATTTGAGCCGTAATGGCCCATCGCTCATATTGACCCCATGAATCATCGGCCTGCATGCTTGAGTGACAGAGGGCTGCAGACAGGTAACTGAGACAAATGAGGGCAGGTGTCTCACAAGCGGGGCGCATTGTGACACAGGATAGCCATTCATTATTGGCAAGGATTGTATCGATAGATGGCGATGCGCATTATGGACACACAAGGCGAGATAAGGGGCTGATTGCTATGGTTAGTGGCTGGGAGCTTCTCTGCTGCTTTATTAAGAACTGATGAAAAAGGCAACAGTGCACATGGGGTCAGTACAGGCCGTTTCTGTGGAAGGTCACCAAGGTCCAAGTGTTAAAGGATGAATCCCCAACAGAATCTGGACACATAAGGTTTTAATCCCTGATGTTTCTGCCCCTGATGCCCTCAGTGGTCAGGGGAGACTGGAGGGATGTGTGCACCCATATGAAGGACTGAGGAAATATCTTAAACTGGGTAGGAAAATGGACAGCACACTAACATCAAAACCCTATCCTCACAATGAAGCATGGTGCAGGGAGAAACATGGTGTGGGGCTGTTTTGTTGCCTCAGGGCCTGGACAAGGTGCTATCATCAATAGAAAAATTAACTCACAAGTTAATCAAGATATTTTGGAGGAAGACCTGAGACATTCACAACAGTGTGGAATAAGTAAGTGATCCCTTGTATTAAATAGCTGGCTGACCCTTCTTTTGTAGCAATAACTGCTTTTCTGCAGTTGCAGATTAGACGCTCACAACGATCAGGATAAATCTTAGACCATTCCTGCTGCAGTTCAGCGAGATTCAGGGGGTGTACTTGCTAAATCCTCCCTGTCCTGTGAATGTTGACATGTTATGGCCAACAAAAATATGATCAAATGTAATGTTTGGGTGGTAGTTTAAGCAGACACTGTTTGCTCATTCTTGTGATTTTAATAAAGATCAGACCACATTTTATGACCAATTCAGGCAGAAATGTGAAAAATTCCAAACTGTGTACTAACTTTTTCCTCCCACTGTACTGTATATGACTATCTAAAGGCAGGATTGAGGCTGTTTTGGAGACAGAGGAAAGATAAGTGATATAGCATGTAGAAGCAAGTGGAGGTTTGATATACAGGCTTTTATTTGGTCTTTGAGAAGACGGCGTATACGAGAGCTGGAGATCGAAGCTTATTTAAGTGGTGGTGAACCCTGTAAAAACATCCAAACATAGATGTCTGCTCCGCAGTACCTTCAGAGTTTGCTACACCTCACAGCTTTTATGAAAAATTCAGTCCAGATTCACTTTTGCGTCTTAAATGTTTTATCACCGCTAAGCACTTTGACTTTAGTTAAAAATGGAATCTGAGCAAGTGGTAATGCTCACATACAGGTACTTCATGAGAAATAACTACGGATGCCTTTTAGTTTCTATTGCTTGGCCCGTAAAAACATGTTAGGCCATGTGAGCAAATCCATCGACATACAATAAGCGACTGGCTATGTCACTTTTTGTTCTTACCTCTCTCTCTTAAGACTACAAAAGTTTCAGCATGACACATCAGCATTTTTTCCAACGACAGAAACTATTCTAACCCTGTCCGTACCTTCTCCACTTATCTGCAATACCGCAGCCTGTTTTCTTTTGGATGTACGTCTTTGCCCTTTGGCGCAATGTTTTTATTTTTTGACTCCCAGATGCTCAGTTGCGTTTGGAAGTGTGTGGGAACATACGATCCTCGAGCTGTGGGTGGTGGGTGGAAAGCAAATAAGTGCCCTGGTTTTATCCAGCTGGTTTTAAGACGAGCAGAATTTTACAAAAGCGATGAGGGCTTTTCAATCTCACGGATGGCGTGGGAATTACTGATAAGTTAACATGTGCATAAATAGCTTGCAAGTCCTATACCAGCGGGCATCTTGCATATGGTTGAGCAATTTAGGTTTGTGAATTATTCTTCAAAAATCAAGATAAACTTCATGCTTGTTTGCAGAGGAAAAAACTAGATATGATCTCAATAACTACATGATTTATTTTATAACTATTGAGCTTATATTTTTCCTTATACACTATATGAATGTGGGCTTTGGCCTAACAACACTAACTACTGGCAATGTGACATGCTTTGTGCAGGTATCTCAAGCCTGATGTGCACAAGAAGTCCAAGCACAAAACCGCGGTCATAAAGAAAACTCTGAACCCAGAGTTTAATGAGGTACGTAGGTGTCTGCTTGCGTGATGTGACAGTAGGGGACATACAGAGATGCCTCATTTAGGCCCTTAGAGAAAATCCCTCTATACGTCCCATGCACATTAGCGAAATATATACTGAAAACAGCCAATTAAGGCGTGCATTAAAGCGAACCCTCTCGTCATTAGCAGCACTGTAACAGGTGTCACATCTTGAACTTTGACCTCTATTCCTTCATTTGTTTTTCATCAGGAGTTCTTCTATGAAATTTCCTTCGCAGAGCTGGCCTCAAAGACACTGGAAGTCACAGTATGGGACTATGACCTTGGGAAGTCTAACGATTTCATAGGTGAGCACAACTAACTGTTGCTGAAATTCTACCTGTCTGCAGATTTGCTGATTACAGCATGTCTCAAGAAGCAGGGTTCATGTCTCAAAGTTATTTTGAGGGCGGCACTGGGACAGGGAGTTATTTGTAGCTTTATTATCTCCCCAAAGGTGTCATAGTTTGGGCTTGATGAGCTTTATGTGACAGGAGGAAGATGATGACACTTAATACCAAAACCACTTTTCATTAACAACAGTTTTTGGACAAACCGACGGGATGAAATAGGTTGCTAATTTGTTACAATGGTGCAACCCAGTTACTGCAAATAGATAAAACAACATCAGTTCTATGCCATTCCTTTGAAGGCTTTAAGCCTATTTGATGTGAGAGCAGCAGCGGTTGTAGCCGAAAGTGTGGTCTGGTCCGTGAATATTAAAAGACCGGTCCGGACCATTACGGACCATGACCTCTAGGGGCGCTGTGCACTGGTCCGAGTGGTCCCTGATGGTCCCTGAGATGGTCTCTAGGTCCCTCGAATGGTCTTTGGGCTGAATTAATGGTCCTGTGTATTATGTGTGGCAGGAGTGGAGTCCTAATAGGTCTATATCAATATTTCTCATTCATTTTGAGGAAAACCAACGATTTGTTTTGGGAAGATTTTTTATTTGAAAATCATATTCTTTTTCCGGATGGTTTTCGACATCATCTGTTTCAAACATTGCTCTATATTCATTCCAACCAACTTTGGGTGGGTGGTCGGAGGGGCAAACTGGTTGCCTTGCTTCTGTCAGTCTACCCCAGGGCAGCTGTGGCTACAATAGTAGCTTGCCACCACCGAGTATGGAGTGAACGAATAGTGCAATGTAAAGCGTCTTTGAGTGTCCAGAAAAGCGCTGTATAAAACCAATGCATTATTAATTTATTGAAATAATGTTACACTCCCCTTTTTATACACTTCCCCTTTCATCTTGCTTTACATTTCTGGAATTACATAGTGCAGATGGTCGATGGTTTGATTTCCTGTGTAGCTCTATGAATTTATTTGTTTATTGTGACAATTAATGTGATCTTTGGATGATTTTTTGCTGTTTGGTAATGAGCCTAAACTCATATAAAGTTAATACACTGAATAGTATTTGCTCCCATTTTATAAGTCCCTACTAATAGATCAGTAGTTATCATATTAAACAGGTTAATTCACTGTTCTCTTACCTCTGGACATGGGACTGGACTCTGCACTAGAGAATTACAGGAGTCACCTTTGGGGATGCTGTTCACTAGTCCACCAGTGGTTTGTAACAGACCGTGGTCCTTGAAGTGGTCCTTGGGCCCATGCAAGAATCAGGGACCACTGGTCCGAGTGGTCCAGACCAGTCAGGGACCGGTCCCTGAGATGGTCCTTGGTCTGAGTCAATGGTACCTGTTACTTATGACTGGTTTCTGCTTCATACTTATGACTGGTTTCTGCTTCATACAAGCATAAGGGACCACTGACTGGTCTCTGCTTCATACAGGCATCAGGGACCACTGGTCCGAGTGGTCCGGACCACTGGTCCGAGTGGTTCGGACCAGTCAGGGACCGGTCCCTGAGATGGTCCTTGGTCTGAGTCAATGGTACCTGTTATTTATGACTGGTTTCTGCTTCATACAAGCATAAGGGACCACTGGTCCAAGTGGTCCGGACCAGTCAGGGACCGGTCCCTGAGATGGTCCTTGGTCTGAGTCAATGGTACCTGTGGCCTGTGACTGGTCTCTGCTTCATACAGGCATCAGGGACCACTGGTCCAAGTGGTCCGGACCAGTCAGGGACCAGTCCCTGAGATGGTCCTTGGTCTGAGTCAATGGTACCTGTTACTTATGACTGGTTTCTGCTTCATACAAGCATAAGGGACCACTGGTCCGAGTGGTCCGGACCAGTCAGGGACCGGTCCCTGAGATGGTCCTTGGTCTGAATCAATGGTAGAATGGTAGCCTACATGTTACTTATGACTGGATTCTGCTTCATACAGGCATCACTGGTCCGAGTGGTCCGGACCAGTCAGGGACCGGTCCCTGACATGGTGCTGCTGATCACGTGGATCACGTGGGTGCTGCTCTGCTCAGCGAAGCTCAGGCCAATTTGCGCTAATAACATATAACAATAATAAAATGATTCAAGAACTTGTAAAGCCACCACTCCGTTCCGGTTCATAACATTAATCCATGTCTTGTCGGACTGCGGAACAATCTGAACTAGTCCTGCTTGCAGGGCTCCATAGGCAGAGCGCCGGGCTTATGCGTATAAGGTCGGTGGATCGATCCTGTCCCCACCTTTTTTTTTTTTGACTGGGAACCCACTGGGAAAAACATTAATGCTGATCCGTAAATTCAGTTTATTTGAACATTTTAAAAACTGCACAGTTATCAATGATGCTAAGAATCATTATCATTAACCGTAAAATGCTTCTGTGTTTTGAAACCAAAAATAACACTTTCAGTCATTCTCGAACCACGAACCCTTGATATCGCAGTCATACACGTAACCCGTTGGGCCACGTAATATCTACAATAATCACAGAATTTCAGTTAATTTAGTCTATAATTGTAATGAGTACAACTAAAAAAAGATCATTAATGTCGCAAATGTGCGTATTTCATTTGGTTGGAATGAATATAGAGCAATGTTTGAAACAGATGATGTCGAAAACCATCCGGAAAAAGAATATGATTTTCAAATAAAAAATCTTCCCAAAACAAATCGTTGGTTTTCCTCAAAATGAATGAGAAATATTGATATAGACCTATTAGGACTCCACTCCTGCCACACATAATACACAGGACCATTAATTCAGCCCAAAGACCATTCGAGGGACCTAGAGACCATCTCAGGGACCATCAGGGACCACTCGGACCAGTGCACAGCGCCCCAAGAGGTCATGGTCCGTAATGGTCCGGACCGGTCTTTTAATATTCACGGACCAGACCACACTTTCGGCTACAACCCCCTCTCTGTGAGAGAGTGTCAGATGAAGATGAGCTGCCCCTGTTATCCTTTTAGAAATTCCCTTTGTGCCAGTGGCAATTGTCAGAAATGGTGTAGGATGGTTTTGCGTAGTTGTGGGGGCATGTAGCTTTTTTACATATAAATGCATTACATCTACAGCATATCTCTCGCCACAGGAAAGATATACAAATCATGTTTTTTTCAATATATTACAGTATATGTACACTAGAAAACTAAATATGAACTTACTGATAATAATGTTCGGTAACGCTTTAGAATACAGCCCGCGTTCCAGGTGTAAGTACGGGGTAACAAGAAAGTAATTACACATGTAAGTAGAGGTACTCTTACATGTGTAACAAGGGAGAACAATGTGTAACAAGGCAGTACAAAGTGTAACAACGTGTAACTACGTGTCAAGGTATTCATTTTTTAATTTATTTCATTCAAAAGGAACATCATACAATCATAACAAAACCGGCAAGCCAATACAGTATGAATGAAACAGAACAATTAGTGCTGAGCTATCAGATAGTTGTGGTAAAAGGGAATGTGGTATTATGTGCATACATTTTAATGTTGCAGGACAGTATTACTGTGGTGAAAGTGAAGACATGACCCCAGGCATTTTTATTGATTGTTCTTTATATGTTGAAAGTAACTACACATGTAATGACACCCCCACACAATCCATACTTTTAGTACTACAGTCTTTCATACTAATGTTACTGAAGTGCTGCACATTCACAGTAGGAGAGATTGACAGCCTGCACTGTAGAGCAGTGGTCCTCAAACGATTCACACAGCTTTTAAAATATTTGACCTTTTAAGTACCACTGTCGATCAAACAAGTTTATCTGTAGCACTTTACAATGACACAAAGAAGACCAACAGGCTTCACAGAAGGAGAAACATAATTTGGACTAAATTATGTCTAAACTGGGTGTTAACCAATGTCTAAATTAGAAAACACCAACCTTAATGATCACAAATTAAAATAAATCATCGATCTGCAAACTGTGACATGAATAAACGTCACACTAAACCTACAAGAGAATTGAATAAAAACACAAAAAGTAATCTAACATGAATGATTTGGTTTCAGGCGGTGTGTCCTTTGGGTGCCAGTCACAGGGCGAGGCTCTGCAGCACTGGATAGACTGTCTGAAGAACAAGGGCAAGAAGATGGAGCGGTGGCACACGCTGACCAATGAGCTGCCCGGATCCACGACACAGGAATGAACTGCAGCCTTTTAGCCAACTGTCCAAGTCCTGACTGTGGGGAGGACACTGAAGACCAGAGACATTTCCATCGCATGCTATGAGGACATTGTGCATGACTTAAAGGATTTTCAGATCCTGCTTACTTTGTGTCAGACCAGAGTTCAACACGGCGTTCCAAAGGGGTCGCACTCATAAGTGTCAAATTAACCCGTCAGCATCACAGCATTTTGATAATCATATTCATAGGGGTTTCTACTGTGGGGGTCATTTAAATATTCCCTGCGCCTTTTCAAACAAGGGTGTCCTCAGTCGGCGAGAACAATTGAAAGGCCAAAACCCAACATGATTAATAATTTTTCAGTAATGACTCGCCATCAGATATGATTGTTCCTGTTTAATTTGACTATTTCATTCATTATCGCCGGCATTACAATCCAACCATCTGCCTACACAGCATACTGCGAACCTCTCCTTTTGCAATAATGTTTTGCCTAATGCTTCCGAATATTTCAAGTGGTCTTAACACTGTACTTTATGTAAAAAAAAAGAAGAAAAAAAAAGCAGATTGGATTCCCAGACAGCACAACCAGATGGCGATCGGGTCCTCAGTGTTAATGTGTTTTTGCATGTTTGTTGTTGACTGAGCGGAGTCAGGTGAGAAAATAATCTAGTTTGGGATTGTGCTTTCCTTGTTTACTTCGATTGTGCTTGTTGTTGACATTTGTAAGAAATGAAAACTTTTTATAACTGATGTCTTAATACTGAAACCGTCGTTGATCAGTCGATGTTTCTCTGTGGCTTCAAGGGGGGCTTGAATGGGGCCTGGTGTCTTTGTAGATGCTACTGCACTGCAAATGGCTGTCTCCATTTTCTGTGGTAAAGAGGCATGCTGAAAGTACCTGTAATGTGGTTTACTGTTTATAAATGTAAATATAGTATATACTGTATTTCAACTCAAGCCTGTTTTGAGTCTTTGGCAAAATAATGTGTGTGTGACGCGCACATCTCCAAATGGTTTCACAGAGAGGCTGTTGTCCTAATAAAGCGCTACTGCCATCTACAGTTCAAGATGAGAAAATATACCCAAGACGAGGACATCAAGTGGTAAATGGTCTCAACGAATTAAGGGCTTTACATGAAGGAACCACTCACCCATTCACACTCTCATTCACACACCAATGTACGCAGACACTGGAGGCAAGGCGGGTGAAGTGTCTTGCCCAAGGACACAACAACAGCGTGCACCTGGAGGAGCTGGGACTCAAACCCCCCGACCATCCGATCATGAGACGACCTGCTGGACCATTAAAAATAATATGCAAGAAATACTTCAATACAATACAATTCGCAGAGCAGCATTTTCAAAGAAAACATAAGAACACCACTGAAATTATGTTTAATCAATGTCAAGATAATATGACAGCCATTCCCAAAGATCCCACAGGCAACACTTGTATTGGGCATGCCTTGGAATTACATATAAAATAACAGATACTAACAACTTCATAACTAGCTTTAGGAGGCCCTCCTGCTGTGCCTCTGAGACTCCACTTTGGGAACCGCTGATAAAATCTGTTTGAAGTTGAACTACCTACAAAAAGACTTGAGAATAAGTCTTCTGCCAACAACAAGATTTTAATTAAGATTATTATTACATAATGTATCTTTTACTGTGATATCTTTTACTGTTCAACGAGGTCAGAAATGCAGTGATTTCATTCTGTGATATGGATATAATCTACTGTATATAAAGTGCACATTAAATTGTGACTCAGACTGTCACCCCTGTCGATTTCCTGCAACTAAGCAGATTTATAATGACGTGATGGTATATAAATGTCCAGACACGTCGCTGATATACTGTAACTTTGTGTTTTTGTAATTCTATGAGCAAAACGGCCTTTGAGAAACTAGAGTAGGCTGCTATAGAGTTTCTATTGTCTGGTAAATGACAAGAACAGCATGCTTTCTTTGTCCACCACCAGACAGTAAATTGAAAAGTGTGTGGCGTGAAGGCAATATGTGGGGGAAAAAATGACACCTATTGGAAAAAAGATAAATACGTGTTGCTTGCTCCCACTGAAAGGTTTGGGGCTGCTGGAGAGAAGCAATTTTAAACCCAGATGTGGTGGAGTGCAGGAGTCTAGAGTACACGTAATAGTCCGTTTGCAGTGCATGATGGTACAGGAGAAGAGGATGTCTTTAAGGAGCAGAGAAATAAAAAATATAGTGGAAAAAGTGGATGTCTTTGCATTTGATACAGCACTATAGACTATAGCCCAGTGTAGACTATAGCTGCTTTCATGGACCATTGGAATAATGTCTTCAGCTAATACTCTTTCTAATAAGAGGTGGGTAAACGACAAACTTTTACACTGTGACTTGTTAATTTCACCTGACCAATACTGTCCAAGGAGGGGATGGAGCCTGTGTCTGAGCAGCTGCATTAAACAGAACAGACCTAAATGATAGACTTAAAACAATATAATAGGGTAATACTGCATAAACACACTTGGTGAATATAAGCAAGACATACAAACAAAAAGTCCTTATTTCTACACCTAAAACACTGTCCCCTTCGTGTCCTGGTGCCAAAGATGATTCCTCATCTCTCCAAAGATGGATAGTTCAGTGCAGAACTATCAATGCCTCTTACTTGCATGGAATACCAGGAATTTTGCAACCCTAAAAACAATCAGAAATAATCTAGTGGTGAAGCCTTTTAATAGCATTCTACAATTTGTCTCAAGCATTTTCAATTACAGCTGTCCCTTCATCCCACTGTGGCAAATGAACCACCCTCGAAACACAGGCGCCAAACCACACATTTAAATCGCTTGTAATTTGTCTTGCATGGCCAAAACAAGAAAATATGTCTTTTTATGTGGAAAAAAAGGTTGATTTTTGTTTGTAATTGAACTTGTAGTGACAAAGCCGGTGTATGAGTGGTCAGCATTGCGCCTTTATTTTCCATCACTGTGGTCTCTACCAGGATCCATTTTTTAGTAGGTTTTCTGGTCCGTCTGCAGTGAACCTTCCAAACAACTGATCCTGGAGCATTGTCGAAACCACTGTGATGGAAAATAAAGGCGCCATGCCGCCCAGTCATCATCTTCAACATCAACTTCTTTTTCACATAAAAAGTTTCATAATGCACCTTTAATGAAGGTGACGTAACACTGAAGCAACACGTTCCAGAGTTTAAAGAAGCTGCTGGATTTTTTTTTTTTTTCAAGTATTGGAAGGAAATTGGATTTGTTCTTCTTTAGTATAGCACAGTAGTGTAAAGTCACACATTTATGGGAAGAAATAAATCAGGACACTCACCAGTTTGCGGAACCATAGGAAGCCGCACTACTGACGCCTGGTGGGGGTAAGTGGGATGACAATCTGTGCGTCTGAAAAATACACAATCACACTGAGGTTAGAGTTTACACTAAAGTAAGAAGTTGACGACTACGCACGTGAAATCCAAACTGATTGTAGACTCAGCTCAATGAACTCAACGAAACTCAGCTCAGGCCTAGCCCAAGATCTCAAACTAAAGACAAACATAAAAAAATAATAATGTGGAAAATAAGTTGTGCATACCTTTTTCCTTGGATTTGTAGAGACTTGAGGCTTAAAGAAAACGCGGTCTTTCAGGAGCAGCATCATGGCAGCAGGTCCTCCTTCAGTTTATTCACTTTTATTCACTTCATAATATTTGGTGTCTGATTTCAAAGACTCAGACTTTATTCGAGCAATATTCTTGGCCGCTTGTCACATCACATTATTGTCATATTCTTGCAGACTTGCACAAGCGGCCTGACTCTCACCCCCAATTCTGACTGCGGTAGATCATCCCTCCCTGACCCAGGAGAACAAAATCTCGCACAGTTCATCTTTGCTGATGTCTTCATCATGTTGAACAAAGGAAGTGTTTTATATTCCGTTGTAAACTTCCAACACGGACAAATATTAGGATTTTCTGCCTTTCATCAATATTATGAACAATTACATCATTAATTACATCTAATGGAATGACCTGATATTATACCTACATTTTTATTTAAATATCACGCTATACAAACTTGGCAATTGTAATTTTTCGTATGATCATCCAGGCTTTATTCATCCATGGTCTACTCTACTGAATGACAGCTTATATCCTACAACATTTCCCGGCCATCATGCCATTTGGTAAATTTAAAAACACAATCTCATCTCACCAGCTAAACTACATTTTTTACAGACTGTCCCTCAAAAAACAAAACAAAAAACAACCCACAGACCCTTTAATCTGTGGCCACTTCATAATTTGAGAGGGAAAAACACCAAACACATTACATGCATGTGTCTTTATTAAGAATGTGTGGTTACTGTTTTCCCAGTGCCAGTTTATTATTGTCATTTTGAACCGACTACCATCATAAACACATGAATAAACAACATGCCTTTAAGCACAAAGATTATAATAGCCTGGTGGCAAGACAATGATTTTCAATGCTAACAGTGTCTACTTAACTCATGTCAACTAGAATCCACAATATATAAGACTAACATCAGCTATTTTTAGTACAATTGAGTAACATACTTATACCAATGTTGGAAAAAAAAAAGCCAGTAAGACTAGCTCTTACAAAAAATCAAATGTGAAGTGCCAAATTGTGAGTTCACTGAAAATCCAGGATTGAGTTCTGCATTCGATACACCATTTTTGAATCCCAGTAGTTGCACATCACAGTGAATATTGCACCAAAAGAAAAGATCAGAGGCAGTTAAAATCATTTCAATTATAAGAAAAATACAGTCTTACCCCAAAAGTACCACTAATTAATTCTGCAGATAAGCACATGGCCAACACATTCAATTAAGTATGTCAGCTTAAATAGAAAATGAAGAGGAAATCATTATGTCTTATTAGAATTACAGAGTAAACCTTGCGATTGCGCCAAACCAAAGCTACAGCCACATACAGTATAGTCGACAGCACACAAGCTATGTCATTTGTTAACCAAATATTATGATGCCTGTATAAATACCATATCACCATCTTTTTACTGAGACACAGTGTTTCAAGAGCACTTTACAAATGACTGAAAATGTTTTGTTCCAAAATGTTTTCTTACAAATATATCAAAAGATGGGACATATTATGTTGATTCATTAGTTTTACATGAAGGTCATGTTTTGCTACAGTGGTTTACAGTTCACAGTGGTTTCAAAGAGAGGAGGAAAGCACCATATTCCACCATATTGAAATTTGATGAGTTGACAGTAAAGCGTGACAATGAATTTCTAGCTTGTGATTATTCAAAGTGACTTTCCATAATCTGCATTTAATTTCAGAGCCCGTTGCAAGTCCTTGTTAGTCCTCTATTTGATCGTCCTCTGCTGCAGTTGCTTTCTCAGAAAATGGGAGAGCAGACGTAATTCTAAAATGAAATGCTTAACAGTTTGTCTTCAAAGCAAAATAAATCCCAAAGCCGTCCCGGGTAACTGAGGGGATTTATTGGCGAGAGCTCGGGCGTCCTGGTGGTGGTGCAGTGAAGGATAGACTTGGCGGACATTTTGAGAGTGTGCATGTGGCACCAAAGCGGGAAAGCAGTCCTTCCTTCCTCACTGTTCCTTTATTCACAGTCCAGTTTGTCAAACGGCCAACATTTGACCAGATTATGGCTGGCTGCTTCCTGCACCTCAGTGCGTGAGACATACCTTCCTCACTCACAGCAGCAGTGTTTGGGCAGGTTTTAGATCCATTAGCAAAAAGGACTTGTATAGGTTACAGAAATATTAGTAAGCACTGATTAATAGGTGCACGTTTGTCACATCCAGGTAATGACTAGGCGGTAAGACGGTGGTGCAGGTGTGGACCAGGTGGTCAGATTTCTGTTTCATCAAGGATCAAACTCAGGTTTTCACATTTACTATGGAAAACAGAAAAGGAAGCACATTAGTGAAAGCTGTATCTTGTGCAACACAATATGGACATATACACTTTCACAGACCACAGAGGACTTGTATAAGCAGAAAAACAAGGACTGTTGAGTCCCAGCGCTCTTAAGCTCAAGCAATCTTCACAAATGCTCTTCAAGTTAATGAGGACATCTCCGGGCTTAATGAGCCCAACAGGCTGTGCCTATGCATTCAACATCATAATTAACTATTCTTAAAATTAAAAACAGGCTCAAATATTAAGTCTAAGTGTGGATATACATGTGAATAAATCTGGCCTAGATTTTCTCAAAATCTGACACAGTCACTGTTCTGTTAAAAAAAAAAGTCCCTTTATTTACTTGGAACATTCAGTAGAGACATTTGTCTTAGCATAACATCTTTCACACAGACATACATTACACACAATCAGATGGAACAGGAATAAGACTTAATGATTTCTACAAACCAGCATGACAGCAGACTACACAGATCCCTCCACATAAACACAGTAATGTGGCATGCACAGCTGTGGGTGCAAAGTGTCATTACACTACGGGTGAAGAGCTTCATCTGTTCTGATTCCTCTTTCCTTTAACTTCTGAGGCCAGGGGCAGCACATGAATTGGCATGTTGTTGTTTTTTGCAAACACAGACTTCTAATACTGTGTGAGATTATGCAAACAAAGCTTTTTGTCAGTTTAGAATAAAATAAATGAAAGCAGTTTTTGGGTCAAGCCTCAAAAGGATATTTGCAACCACAATTACCCGCACTAAGGCATGTTATTCAAATATTTGAGCCAAAATATAAGCACAGACATTTATCATTTGAAAAAAAGATAGAGTTTTAAAGGTCAGATTTCGGACACTCACTAGCCAAGTTGACAATGCAGGCGATGATAATGACAGTCCCTCCTACAAGAGACACCATGGCAAGCATCTTGGCCACCCTTCCCAGACGTACAGCTCCATCCAGGTTTCCTTGCTCCAGGCTGTTTTTAGACTAAAGAAGAGCAAAGCATTTGTCAGCTTTTGTCCAATACATACGGACTATATACAGTGCATGTCTAAAAATATTCCACGCTGAGCAAAATATGCTTACCATGATAGAGTAGACAAAGCCCACAATGTTAATGGGCCACACAGGGCAGAAGCAGGCCAGCACAGAGAGTAGAAGGTAGTCTTTGACTTTGGTCCGGTCCAAAGGGGGATTGGTGGCGATGCTAGAATGGCGGGACAGCGACGGCCGGGGTGAAAAAGCTGTGTAGCCAATAGAGCTTGCTCTGCTGCCCTTCCTAGTTTTGCCCTGGTGGGGGTAAGAGATGGAGTGCTGTCTCTTTGGAGGAGAGCAGATAACTGGAGAGGTGCTGTCTGAAGGGTGGATCCCGTTCCCTATAGAAAAAGGACAGAAAGGACATGCAGTTAGACACAGGACAATATATGCACACAGCATTTCCCCTTGAAGACCAACTGTCCTGGTCCCGGATCGGACTGAAACCGGTGCAACGTAACCCCGCCAGTACCCGTACCCGCCACAGTAATGAAGTCACACTCACCATTCTTCAGCTTCTCGTTGATAACAATGACGAGCTCTCCTTTGGACGTGCTGTGCGGGGGCCTTGTGTTGATCGGGCTGGAGCCATCGACAATCTGTTCACCTATAACCGGTGGGCATGGCACCGAAACGGGGGCTTGGCTCGATAGAGGCGCTGGGTCCTGGTCTAGTATGGAAGGCTGGTCCTCTCCAGGCCAATTGGCAGAGGATGGCATCATGTTCACGGACGTCATAACGAACTTCTTTGATTCCGAACTTGAGACTATAGGTACAAGAGGGGGAAATGTAAACACCTGGCAACATAGGAGCCAAGGAATTAAACATTTGGCAATACTCATAACAGTGTCTAGATCAATTAATAATGCAGAAATCGTCGTTTCTCACTTCCCAACTGTGCCCAACCTGACTCCATGTAAACAGAACACGCCTATACTGTGGGACTAAAGGACAGTCTGTATTAACCAGACGTTTCAGAGGAGAAGGTGCGTTAGTTGTAATAAGACTATAATGGACACGACAGGTGGACGTGCCCATTGTCTCCCTGCAGGTGTGTACACAGTCTACCATTTTTTCATCGTGTGTACACAGGGTTAGACGTATGGCGCGGCTGGTCGGTTGTTGCTCGCGGAACAATGTAGGGATAGTCCGTGCACAAGATCCCATAATGGATGAAAGAGAAAGAGCAGAGTAAAAGGAGGGGGGCCGGGGGTGCTGCTTGTTAATTAGCGAACCACGAAAAACGCTCTAGTAAAAAAAAAAGGTCAGTTCAACCCAATCGATTGACTGAAAATCTATGAAGGGAAAAGCGTAGGTAGGCTTTATTACAGAAAGAAAGAAAAAAGTCTAAATGCGATGGCAGTAAAGAGGAATAATATGACCTTTATATTCCTGAATCTTCAACGCCGTCGGAGCATCCTTGGCAGTCTCATGGCGCAATTCTCAGGTGAATAAATGATGGATTAAAAGGTGGTAAATCATCACTGACAGCCGCGGTGTTTTCGCAGACGCAGAGAAAATCCCGGGGACGTCCCTTTTGTTTTGAGAGATACGAGGAGGAAACGACCTACTGCTGGCGTAGAGGCTCGTTTACAGCACAGTAAATGGGACGGGAGTCTCTGGATGGCGGGCGGCGCATCCTAGAGGAGGGGGTGCGCGCGCGTAATGAAAAGTGAAATCGTACTAGACGACGGGCGGTGGGACGGGGGGAGGGAACTACTGTCCTCAAAAGCACTTACGCATCATTTCTCGTTATACCTCAAAAACTGCTGAAGGGAAAAACATCAGACTCACGCAATAATTTAAATCTGATCTTAGCCTTAACCTCTCGCTCGTGTGATGTGAAAGGGTCAGCACGATAAACCACAACACTCCACAATATGAGCACAGTCTCGTTTATTAAAACCGATACAGCGCCAACAATGGGTAAAAGAGGCAACTACAAAAACATCACATAAAAACAAAGCATTAAAAAAAATCTTGAGAAAAATATCGAAGTCATCATTTGCCCATGGCGCTCAAAATATTTGCCTGAAAAAATAAAACTTAATGAAAATGAATGCAACACAAAAACAGACAGGATTTTAATCTATTTATGCGTACCTTCATAAAGGAGGCAAATCTCTTCTCAGTCATACCTTCAACCTTTCTCAGGTCTTCCACCTAAAAGAAACAGCATGCCGACCATTAAGACATGAAAACAAAACTGTACAAAACAAGGTAAGAAACAAAAATTGACAAAAAAAACCTTTGCGAAGTCTCCATGGATTTCCCGCCAGCCCTGAATGAGCTTGGCCTTTTTGTCCCCAATCTGCTGCAGACTTTTCAGCTCCTTCAGGGATCCACTGTTGAGAATCTGCATGATTTTTTTACGGGACTGTTCCAGGATTGTTGTATCCAGATGGGACTCCCAACCTCTCTCCATAATGTTCTCTTTACCATCAAGGGGCTATGGGAGAAACAGTCGTCAACACGTTTTAGTCATCATCTTGGACAGTTTATTTCACGCTTGTATACAAAATGTTTGATAGACAATTATATAAATAATTTGCTATATGTTGCTAAGCTCACATACATTTAAATGTGCATTATGGAACTGTTTATGTGAAAAATGTTTGTATTTATTTATGCCTATTTGACCTTTACTTTCAATCACAGTGGTCTCTGTGATGCCCCAGGATTCATCCTTTCTGGCTTGATTTCATGTTGACGGAACCTCTCAGCAGAAAACCAACAAAGCTATTGATCCTGGAGCATTGCAGAGGCCGCCGTGATGGAAAGTAAAAGCACCATACTAACCAATCACTGAGCCATTGGACCACAAAAAGGTCAATTATGCACAAATATCTTTTTTTTAAGTTCCATAATGCGCATTTAACCTCGACTACTGACCTCAAACTGGTCCGAAAGCTTTGGATCCTTCTTGAGACACACAGACTGCTTTTTGACAACAGCCAGTTGCTGCAGAGGCTGAAGATGGGAAACTAAAAAAAATAAGCACAAGATTACATTTTAGGTCGAGGTGATGATGAGGTGATATTATATCATGATGAAGAGATCATGACATAAACAACACATTATATGCATGTGGTAAATTATCAGTCTACCCCAGGGCGACTGTAGCTAAAATAGCAGCTTACACCACAGAGTGTGGAATAATGACTACAATGTAGCACTTCGAGAAACTTGTGACACAGGCTGGTAAAGTACAATACAAGTGCAAGCCTCTGTTAATGTTTGTCGTCAGGCTACTGTCCATGTTTTCGCAGTAGTATTTTCCTGTTTATGTTATATGTGGCCCACGACCCGCCGTGGGAGCCGAATCTTGGCCCACATCCCAATGAGGTCGACACCTCTTTAGGTAAACAAGTTATAACACTTACTTTTATGACATGAATAGATCAGCTTTAAAACATAATGCCAGACAGAGGTGCACTAATAAGACTGCTTTCGGAGTTGCTCTGAGCTTCTGAGGACTAAATGTACAATGTAATCCCAACTCATCGACATTTGATATATTAGGCTCTAATAGTTGTTTTCACTTGCTTTGAAAGTTGTTAAAGTTCACTTTTTGTTTTTTCAAATGTTATACGACTTATTAAACACACTAAGACTACTAACCTTGCAATGGTTGAACCACAGCCTTCTGCTTATTAGCTTTGGATTCCACTAAAGGTTTCCTTTGCAGAGGTGCTACAGTGTTCTTAAAGCTGGACTGTGGATTTACACCAGAGTTATCACCAGCTTTTCGACTGAACAGCATGGCTTTACTCTCAAACTCCTTCTGCTTTTCCTTGAGCTCCTGTGGACCAGTAGAGAGAAAATGACTTGTGTGAAGAAGCAAAAACTTTAAGATCTTATGCAAAGATATTATGCAACTTGCATGCTACAAGCAGAAGTTTTATTTTGGCTACCGCCTTCCCAGAACTCAAAATACTATTCCATCTGTTAATGTCATAAAATAGTATTGAAGGAATTGTTTCTCTATGTTTAAGTTCATACACGTTTACCAGACACAATCCAAGTACCTTTGCTATGCAGCAACTTGCGATGCCAACAGCCAGGGATTAAACCAACTAATTAGATCTTTTAATGAATAATAACTCTTTGGTTTCATATAGGGCTTTTTTGGACACGCAAAGACGCTTTATATTGCATTATTCATTCATTCCATAATTGGTGGTGGTAAGCTACTATTGTAGCCACAGCTGCCCTGGGGTACCGACAGAAGCGAGGCTGCCAAGCGGCACCATCCGACCACCACCAATTGACAGGATCGGGCAAAGCAAAGGCCATACCACCTTTGCTTTGCCTGGAAAGAGTCGTTGAATGAACGAATGAATGCAAAAGGTGCGTGAACATGTAATTTACTAAATCTAAACCACTTGAAAGACAACACCCACTGAGGACTTCTTGACAAAGAATACGTGCACAGTATATCATTAATCACAAACAGCCCCACCAGCAGATAACATTGTTAACTGCACTGCAACAGTGGGGCTTTGTGTGCAAAGACGTATGCATTAAATACTAAGGCTAGGGGCCCCAAAATCCTGTATAATATTCTTCGTGTAGTAGCAGTTTCACCTGGATCTCTTTTCGAGACTGGGCCACATCTTTCAGCATATCGAGTCTGTCTTTGTCTTGGCAGTTCATCATAAGCTTCTCCAGAGCAATCAGCCTGTCCATCACTGATGGATCTGCAAGACTAGAGATAGAAACAAACACATGTAAAATTCAGAACAGAAATAAAGCAAAATGGAATATTTCTGTGAATGTCAGTACTCAGTAGATGGCGTATAATAAAACATAAGTGGCACTGGCAGTTAACACTACTCTAATACTACTATTTTATTTCTTCCAATAAAAAGGCCAAGTGTATAATTAGATTAGCTACATAAATATGCACATCAGCAAAACTAACCTGTGATTATGGGAAGAGGATGCAGGGGTCTCAGCTTTTTTCTCTTCTTTTTGTCTCTTCTTCTGCGGTTCATTGCCAGAACTGCCGGCCTCATGGTCTTCTCTGGTCCGCTTCACTAGAAATGAGGACAGAGGGTAAACATTCATTATTCAGAGAACTCCCTGTTTTGGGAAGGAAGGTGAGAACAGTAAAGGCTTCAGTGGCTGAATTACGGAAAGGCCTGAAGACTCACACATTTATAATATATGAACAGTAAGCATTCATAATAATGCCCTCAGACTCAACAATCCTTTGATGTAACAGTGCCTCCTGCTGGTGGTGAATTGCTAAATATTGTCAACCCCAATTTATTTCATTTTTGATAGATGTATGAGCATTTAACTTAAGTCTGCAAGTCTAAATGTATTACGTCTAAATGTATAATTGATCTGGGCATGCATTTTGATGTAAAGTAAGTACCATGAAAGAATTGTTATTTAAAAGACTTAAGACTTGCAAGATTGAAATGAGCTTTTCTGTGCATCAGGAGTGAAGAAGGGCTTATAGATCAATCAGGAGGGGAGGGAGCTTGATCGTTCACCTTTACATTTTTCTCCCCACATCATCCACTTTAAGCACAAGACAAAACGGGGACTTGGATGCTTTAATTCTGTACTCACCTGGAATTGTGGGAATATGCACAGTTTCTCTGGTGAACGGCTTGTTAACAATAAGCTTGGATTTGGCTGCAAAGTTCAGTGCACTGAAAGTGTCAAAATAGTATTTGTACTCTGGAGCTATGTTTGTGATCATGACAGAGTGTGCAGAGCCACCCAGAGAGTCCTGCAAAAGGCGCGTGAGTTTACTGTCTCTGTACGGCACACGCCCAGATGTGCCAGAGTTCAAGGAGTCCACCACTTTGCTCAGAGTGAAGAGGGACAGGTTGATGGCGCCGCTTTCCTTGAGACGAATGCCTTGGTTACCCGTACGACGGTTATCCTCTGACCCTGCCAAGTCCACCAAGTACAACTTTCCAGTTTGCCGTCTATAAGGTAGAGTGCGCTGGGTTCTCACCACCTAATCCATTAAGAGGGAATGTGGATACAAACATTAGAAAAAGAGGCAACCACAAAGTACAGATTTGTGTAGAAAACAAGAGTTTGTTTCTCCCCCAGTAGAGTCCCAAAAAAGCATAGAGTTGGCTTATGAGATTGTTGCAGAGGAGAATTAGTTTCAGCACCAGCTACCAAATCCCAGCCTACTGCACAAGGCTATGACCTGTTAAGATGCTGTTTGACCACACACCGGTTAGTATCGTAAAAGAATACGAGTAGAATACCTCACCTTGATCAGCAGGATCGCATGGCTGCGACTTGAGCGCTGGTTTAGCTTTGTAGATGCAGTAGTGCGATTAAGAGTGGCAGGGACAAAGTACTTATCAAATTCAGCAAATGACGAAATAGTTGTGTGAGTGAGGCCAGGGATAAGAATATTCTTGTCTTTGTCTTCTCTGATTGGGAGGTCTTGAGAGTTTGGTGATAAAAGATCCAACACCTGATGAGAAAATGCAACAAGTCCATTGGAAGCATGATTATTATTATTTTTTCAACAAATCGTGGTTTATTTACCTTTTCATTGTAAATCTCCAAATAAGACATCCCGATACTGTAGTCCCATTCATCCACATCTTCCTTTGACTTGACCAGTTTGCAAACCTCACGAACAGCCCTTGGAATCACACCTGGCTGTTCAGAGCTGCCCAGCATAGTGTGCGTTTTGCCTGAGGGAGGGGAAAAATATCTAAATATCTAAAATATTGTGATGTTGCCGCTGTTATGGAGATTTAGCGGTTGAGTGCCAACAATCAAGACAATTTTTCATGATTTTATAGCACCACATGCTATGGCTCGTTTGAAAGCTGAGACTCTAGCTCTCTGTAGGTTAAAACAGTTTAATTCTACTGCCTCAGTTCCTGAGAAATCCAAAGCTAAACAGAGGCTAGTTTAGATCAAAATTACTGTTTGCTTTTCTAGATTTGGAGATAACAGGGTTTTATGCAACACTCTGATTAACTCCTCTCTCCAACTCTCTCCTCACTGGACTCACACTAACGTTATGGGAAGAGGCAAATGCCTAAATATTTCTGTTTCAAGTCAATTCTCAGCGACAACATTGCTGACACCGTGTGCAGTCTTCACTCGTATGGTTTCTCAGCGGTCCTTGGATCAATTTTGACCATTTAAAAACACTTAGAGAAATGTTAAACTCTCAACTGTTTCGATATGTACAGTTTACAGCTGTTCGCTACACAACATAAGGCCCCCTCGAACTAAAAAAAGAAAGAAAAGAAACGCAATAATATATAAAACGTCCAGATCATAACTTTTCCCAAGTTTTTGATCGTCATTTATTTCACTTCTGTTCATCACAGAGCTACCAAAATCACACATTACACATGGGTAATGTAATTACACATCACACAGGTGTATTAGAGTGTCTAGTTTCGTAATTTAAAAAAAGAAGAACAAAAAAAAAGGTATTTTTCTTTCTTCCGTTTTCGGCACTCAATGTGTTAATAACAAAGTTATATGAATAACAGTTGAACTGCAAAGGAACATACCTGCGCCTGTTGGCCCATATGCAAAAACACTTGCATTCTGCCCAGTTAGTACATGTGGCAGGATTGGCTTGACTGAGGAGAGAAAGACTTCTTGTTGCGTCGTGTTTTCTCCGTGGAAAGCGTCAAAGCTAAAAAAAGAAAAAGGGGGGAGGGGAAAGACTTGTGTTATCTGAAAGCTGTAGGCTTATATGATAGTATAACCTTCAGACCCAAAACACGTACTGATATTTGACGGTTTCTGTAGCATTTCTCCAGTTGATTATCTCAAGGTTTTGAGAATCTATGCCTCTCACACAGGGCCCTTCGTCCTTGTCGTCTGGTTTGGCCATATAAGGCCTCAAACGAACAGCCACACGGACACGGGACACCCGCTTGGTTCCTCCATCGGACACATGCACGCGCTGAGCCATGGCTAAATTAACCAAAACTAAGTCCTGCATGAAAAATGAAAAAGAAATGTATCTTATTTCAAACATATTGAAGGATGCACGTATACATGTGTTGTATGGCAATTGTTTTCGGCATCTTAGAAGAGCGAGCTGCTTCAAGTTACACATATTCATGACGTTAATGTTAAATCAAACACTAATGCAAGTTCTAACCTAGTAAAACATTAAAACGCATCTTACCGATATATTGCGCAGTTAGCGTATCCCTATCTTATATGTAAACATTGCAGACTCCGTGTTCATAAATGGCGACGGGCCGTTCACTTCGACTTTTTCAAATACGGCAGCCGGAAATACAAATTAACCAATCAGACGCCGCGGATGGAATGGGGCTTTTTCCCTCGTTACAAACATGAGTTTATAATTTCACGGAATTCGTATTTATTAATTTATTTGCTTTTTTGTTTCGTTCAACATCACAACGAACAACAACGCTTGATACATTTAATCAATCTGAAAAAAGGGATATAAGCTCTGCGACAAACGGTACTTTGAGCATCTTCCGGAAGTTACCTCAAACCACCATGGATCTGTAAAGATACTTCCGAGCTTCCATCTCTGTTGAAGAGTATCCAGATGCGTTTTATATCGGGGGGATATGGTACTGGTGCACGGCAAGCGCAACGGCGACGCCGCTCTTCCTCTTTTCAAAATGGCGCTTTGTTTACGTTTTCGCATTATCGTATATTATATATAACTCATTGATGCATTTTCTTGCCATACTACGGATAAAAAGAAATTTAATTTCGCGTTTTAGAGTTGACTTTCAAAGCCGGAGATCAGGTAGTTATTATGCTTATTTCATACATCAGCTAACACTACTAGCAACTTGCCCTTTCCTTATAGGCCTTGGAGTAAAAATAAAACCGTTTAGAGTTTTTTACTCATGAGATTGTATGCTAGTTACTTCAATCAATCCGTGTATGTTTTAATATGCATAGTTATATGATTTTATTAGTCATTTAACATTTATGTGATTCTTGTTCACTGTGTTCAAGTGTTTTTAGGGTTTTTCTGCTCCCAAATGATGCAAGCTGAGGCTTTGGACCCAACAGTGAGGGAGGGCATTGCGGCTCTTGGCGTAAAAGACACCGAGCAACCTGCAGCATTCAAAAAAGAGGATGCAGAATCTATCGACACTGATATGACAGCTGCCCTAGAGAAGTCAGACGCCAAAGATAAAGGTATGTCAGTGTATTACATTTACATCCACCCTGTCATGACATATTTACAGCTTCACGTTCTATAGTTTGCCCAATTAGAGAAGTTTGTTACCTGCACAGTCATACATAGAGAACTGTGTGCAGTGAAATGTGTTTTATATACCTGTCTTCAATAGCAAGTGAAAAAAACAGCACAATTAATGACTCTGTGAATTGTTCCTATCACGACAACATTGTAGTTTTTTTTAATGTTTTGCATGATTAAACAAAGGTAATAAAATAAAATGATAATGTTAAAAGTGAATTAGTCTTAAATATTCCAGTATTCTGAGAGTTCACCACGCACACAGTAAGCACCAGGAAGCCTAGCCTAGCGAATGTAGTGCGGGAGGGGCTGATGGCGCAGACTGGTTGCCTCGCTTCCGTCAGTCTACCCCAGGGCAGCTGTGGCTACAATAGTAGCTTACCACCACCGGGTATGGAATGACGCATAGTACAATGTAAAGCGTCTTTGAGTGTCCAGAAAAGCGCTATATAAAACCAATGCATTATTATAATCCAGTGATGCAGATTGAGTTGTATTGTTTCAACTAAACATACATTTACCTCCTCAGATGAAGATGCCGATGCGCTAGAAACTGAATTGACCTTTAAGGATAAGGATGAAGCTCAGGCAGATGCTCCAGTGGACAGCAAAGATACACAGCAGGCCTCAAGAGACACAGAAGAATGGGAAATTGCTTATAGCGATGAGGAAATGGAAGATCCAAAAAACTGGATTCCTCCTCCGTCTGAAATTAAGAGACTGTATGAGCTTCTCGCCAAAGGTGAAATGCTTGAAATGAACTTTGTGCCACTTCCAAGACGGCCACCAACACCTGAACGGACACCTTCACCTGAGAGAGATGACGAAGACGAAGCAGCAAAGGAAAGGGAGAGGGAAGAGAGAGATCGCAAGTGTGTTTCTAATGTTCTTTTATTACTTTGTAAAGGTGTTGCTTCACTGGGATTTATTGAAACCATATTTTTCAGGCCTCCATCTCCAACTGAATTTGACTTTGATGAGGAACAAACACAAGCAACCCCCAAAAATGCCTTTATGAACAGGCGCAGAACTCCAGGTTGTACACATATTGTGTTGTTCAACTGCTGTCATTAATAACAGTGAAGGTAATAATTATTCTATTCTTTCTTTCCAAGGGTCATCAGCACGCTCATCTGTGAAAAGGGAAGCTAGATTGGACAAAGTATTATCAGACATGAAGCGGCATCGTAAGATTGAGCAGCAGATATTACGCACAGGGCGAGATCTCTTCAAATGCGAGAAGAAGGTGGAAGAAGCCTTGTCTCCCAACTCACAGAAGGAACGGGAAAAAGAGAGAGAGCGAGATAGTAATCCCAACACTATCTTCTCCCCAAGGCAGAGAAGATACTGAATAATTTAATTGGAGGACTTCTTGCTCAGCCCCAACAGAATTAAAACTTTAATTTTGATGTAAGCATTTTGTATGTTTTCTATGCGTGTTTTTTAATGGCAAGACATTTGTAATCCTGGACAAATAAAATATCATTTTATCAAGTTATATTTGGCAAATCCTTGTCATTCTAAAGCATGACGACAGATCAATACCCCAGCTATGGTTAAATCTAGCTCCCTCTAGTGCACAAATGATCATCACAACATCACTTCATGACATCAATGAAAGACAAAAGACAAACATGGTCAGGACAGGAGAAGTATATTTCGCTATGTTTGAGTAACAATACAGCCTTCACATAAGGCTCAGAAGCATAGAGTATAATATGTATGCATAAATATGCATTCAAATCACAAACAGAATAAATAAATAAATACTTACAAATAAATAACAAGCATTTTGTGGAATATACAGTACGTTTGTTGAGTTATTTTTATTTTGTTTTTTTAGCATTGGCCAGAAGCAGTATGCTATGAACTATGGATGAGGGAATGGATGTTCTGTGTTCAACATGCCCACAGTTGTCCAAGTTTTGGCACGCCATCTCAATGATTACTGCGCTTAAGTTTTTTATCTTCACCCATTTCCAGGAACAAAATATGGTCGTCGTACAATAAAGTATTAAAGGCTTGAACGTATCAGTTGTTAAAGTTTTTAAAATTTTTCGAGCTACATTAAAATAATTGGCAATGTACAAATGTGCTGCTGTGGAACACTGTCCCGTTTGTTTCCCTTCAACATGGACCATATCATGTCCGCAAGTAATACTAATACTCAAATGAAATAATCCAGGCAGATCACATGAGTAATATTCAGTTAACACAACACTAAGCTTAAAAACATGACAACTGCTGCTACTGTGCATCACTTGCCTTTCTGCAGAACATTGTGATACCAGTAATTGGAATGAAGTTATCTACATTGAAACAATTAAAAAGTGTGTTAATGTCTGGAATTTGCATACACTAGATGTAAAACGGAAAGAGTGAAATGTACTTATTCATGAAAAAAAAAAAGACAAAAATAACACTGACATGGAAATAGGGACAATTTTACATCAGCTATGTACATCCTTCACATCTTTCAGTCTAGAGGATCCTTCATTTCCTCTCAGGGTAAAAATAAATAAATAGTTAAAAAAGAAAGTAAAATATTTAAAATGTGGAAAGGGATAAGGCAGCAGAATACAGTCTTATGAGATTATTCCCTTCTATTGATGAGTCAGTCTGCAGGTTGGTTACATTTTGTTAGAGTGACAGTGACTACATAGAGGATACAGATAATAAACACTAACGAGTCAAAGTACTGCTTAGCCAGAAGTTTGTTTTTTTTTCTTTTGTGAAGGCCAGATTCATTACTAACTTGAATGAGGCCTTACATCTACAGCAAATGTTCTAAGATACAGTATAATACATTCCTATTTTTCTGCTCTTAAGAATCAAGGCAGAGAGGATTAATTTGATCTACATGAGGGAAATAGCCATCTATGCTTCCTAACATACAAGGGATTCCTCTTAGGTCAGTGCATGTTCCTGTCTGTCACAGTGCCTGATGACATCTTTAAATACTGGGTACCATTGCCTTTAGATGATTAGAAACCTTACAGCTGAAGTCTCTGAAGGCCAGAAATCTGATCATTAGATACTTTGACTTCTGGTTAGATGACTTCAACAATACATTAGGCAAGAGTTTGTAGCCTTTATATTGCTACTTATTTCAAGTTGAACTTAGCCTTCAAACTTTCTTTCTTTCCTTCATTCAACTCATTGGTACATTCCCCTCTCATCCCTCCCCATGGAGCCCCCCCCATCCCCGTTCAGTGTGTTGTCAGCTCAGACTCTGTTGGCCGCGTGCTGTAGCCATTCGCTGGCTGAGGCAGAGCAGTATCATCGGTTTGCTGCTGTTCCTTCGGTGTGGCCGATGTCCCAGGAGATATCCGAGAGCGTGAGGTTCCTGTAAAGAGTCGCAGGGCGCCCCTGCAAATGAGTGAGAACCAGTAGAGCTGGGGCGCCATAAGTATACCAGCACCAAGGTTACAATGCCACGGCACTGACAGGGGCACCATGTAGAATGGGATGGACGCATACCTGGAACCAACAGGCAAGACAGAACATTATCTAACTGTTCTGAATGCAATTACAAAAAAGAAAGCTGTATATATATATATATATGCATAGACAAAACTGCAGATTGTGAGAAAACAGATATAAAGAAAAACCCTGTTTCTACCAGGCGGTACAGTACGAGTAAGTTCACTTCAGAATGTTAACTTAAGTTCTTTTCAGCTACAATACCAGTCCGAATATCAAGGCCACAAGTGTTTGGCTTGAGGCTATGACGTCCATATAGGTATACTTTATTTAACTTTGCAATTTTTGTTATTACCAAACACAAATTAAAATGACACATCTTGACTAGATTGGATGCATGGTGAACAATATACTGTATGTTACAATTTCCAACTGGGACAATACTGTGACCGCACTGTGTGATAGAAGCGGGTGTCAAGACGTACCTTCCATATACGTAGTAGAGGTAAGGGAAGAGGAGGACTCGACAGATGAAAAAAGTGATCAGCATTAGAGCCCCATTCACTTTGTGCAGGAGAGTGTGCTGTTGTTTATACTGAGAGCAGAAACAACCAAGAAGTCCGGAGAAAGAGGAGAGGGAAAAGAGGCAAGCAGTACAGTTTGTTGAAAGCCAACATTGTTAATCACATTTGTCATTATTCAGTTAATGCTACGTTATGTTATACTAAAACACATACAGTACTACATGAACTGCCGATGATTAAAACCATGCCCTTTTCTTCTGTTTAAAGGTATGTAAATGCCGTTGGCATGTTACATCTTACAACGCAATTAGGTTTTGTTTAATTATTGAAGAATGTGACAGTACGGCTTTAAATTCCTACCAAAATATTGAAACACTGACTTAATTATTCTGAGACTATTAATGTTATTTGCTGTTCTATGACAGTCCCATCACAAATATCTTTATCCGACTACATGCAGACTATTGGCCAATAATTGTGACTTGCTCTACAGATGCAAAAGGATCTCTATGAAGCCATATGGTCATTATTTACGTCGTTGCTTATCTCACAGTCACAGGCTGTTGTCAGGGACAAGGAAAGGGGGTGATAGAGGGGCGAAGGACAAGCTGATATTGAATCTGCTGAGCATCCCGTCTAAATACTAGAGGCTATATTAAGAGACAAACAGCTGTGAGAGCCTTAGAGGCGACAGGCATAAAACAGAACACTCACAGAAAGCCCTAACCACACTACACATTACCAGTCATCCTGTTGCTTTGTATAGTATTCATGAAAATGCTGCATAAAAGGAAAATAATTTTAATCCAATTATACAAGAAAAGGAAGGACAGTACAGATTCACCAGTCATGCGCACATGCAAAATAAAGCAGTTATTCACTCTTTCAGGGTCATTCCATGTCAAACTAACCAATGTATCCTGCTCAGCCTTCTCGGATTTGCTTAAATAGTGAGTGTGTGTGAAGCTAGGAGTAAACTTTTGGAGTTTGTGTGTGAGTGTGTGGACATGTTAGACCAAAATCATGGCTTTAAGGATAAATTTGACTTCTCAAATGTTTGCTCAAAATGAATGAAATGCTCAGTATTTGTTCTACATATTGCGAAGAACGGTAGGTGTAAATGATGGGATTCAGTATTAGATCATTTGTCATTATAATACATTATACGTGCAATGCCTGCCAAATATGAAAATATAAAATTCATTCCATAATTCAGACCTAAATAGCTTTGCAAACACACACACACACAACTGCAGTTTGTGTGGGAATAGGATTATGTCATTACTACCTAGGACTTACATCTATTTTATTTTATTTCACTGATCCAAAGAAACATATGACACCATATGATACAAAACAACTCTACAAATAGAGCATGAGCTCTTTAGTAAATGTAGAGAAGCTCATATTGGTGCATCAAGGTATATATCGAACTTGGTCTGGTAAAGATGGGACTCTTGATGTTTTGTTTTTTGTTAACAAATGAGTTGATTTGACATGGAACAACACTAATGTTGGATAAGTTACTTACCTGGATAAGTATTTTTCCTAAGCAGACAGATGGAGTGCTGAGCTCAGCCATAAACATTATACCTTGGAAATAATCTCCCTTTCCTTGCCGAAAGAACTATAGAAAAAAAAAGAAATGAAAAGTAATCATTATTTCTCACCATCTTATAAAAGAGTAAACTTTACAAGTACCACCAGGCCTAGATCAAGAACAAATCAGGACAGATCTATAAAGGGTTTAAAATTAACCTAAAATTAACTCACTGCAATAAATCTCGATGTAAATAATGTCTCACCACAAAAACATCAACTTAAATGCATTACTGAAGCACAAATGAAATAATCAGTAATCATAATGAATAAAGTCTAAATTTGCAGAGAAACTTGAGTGCCACCTGAGAAGCCCAAGTATAATCAGCCGTAAACGTGCGACAGTTTGAGAACCATTGATACACTAACGCCTCATATCCATCATGTCATGTCCAAATCTCAGATAGTTTCTACAAACACAAATATGACAAAGAATGACCGTTACCACAGAGACGGGGAAGCAGACGGTGACCATAACGACATGGTGCAGCACCATAAGGAACTCGCGGCGCAGATAACTGGTCAGCGCTGAGCTCATGGAACGAGGCACAGCGGCCGCCTCCTCATGACCTTTGACCTGAATCTTGTACCAGTAGCACATGAACATGGCGTAGATGTCATACACAAAGTAGGGAACAGCAAACATGATGTACGTGCTCGTCAGCCAGTGCCTGTGTGAAGAAACCAGACGCGGTGTTACATACAATAGCGTAACATTGATAACATTATGATATTATGATGATAGTAGAAAAATAATGAAAGCAAGTCGGTTATTTTAGTAATCGGTATAGCAAAATGTAGATTATCTTACTGGTCTTCTAAGATGTCTTTACATGAAGATGCAATGATGTACCCAGCCGAAGAAGCCATAACAGCCTGGACTGATGACACCAACCTACAGAAACATTACAGGGGGGGAAAATGTATTAATTACTGACATGGTTTAGAGAAGGAGACATTTTTCAAGTTATATTTTGCTCTATTTCAATTGCCACACCTGGCCGACACAATGACGGCGTCTCTTTCGCTCCATCGCAGTGCAGGGAATGACTTTAAACATTGTTTTGACAGAAGGAAAAGTCCTGGAAAGAACACAGAGCCTGCAGCTAGGACGGTCAGCATGGTGCCAGTCGGCGAGGCAGCAAGTTCAGTGGGCAATCAAAATCGGTCTTCTCTGTAAAAAGATCAGTAAAAACACAGACTTTGTTGATCATATCACAACGGCAACTCCTTTTAATCAAGATTGGACATAGTCAAAATGCTGTTGAAAAAGAAATAAAACTGTACATGGAAACTGGACAGAGGGGAAAGAGATAAGCTATCATTTGAGCACAGAGCAGAGGGGCTCTTTGTGCTGCTTAATGCACTGTCCCTGTAACAACAAAGGCTCACTTTTCTATTGCATCCTGGAGCTACCATGTGGTATGTGGCTTTGAAGATTGCTTAGACTAGTCGAGCTGAACGTTCTAGTCTAGTCCATTAGAAAAGTACACACTGCATTACATAGTCCACTGTTCCTGGAAAAATGATCAATCAATATTGTCTCATACAGAGACTAAGTTTAAGGGTGCTACTGTAACTACAGTAACCAAATAGAAAAGTATTTTTAAGACTTGCAATAGGCATGATAAAATGACTTGCTTTGACTACATGGAGAATTTGTTTAACCCATCTGCAACATGCCCTGGGTCGAAGAGCTTGAACAAGAAACATTTAGGCTAATAAACACCTTGAACTAGACCCTATTGTACGACACTTATAGATAAGAGAAGCAATGACTGATGCAAATATGTTCATCAGCTGAACTAAATCAAGGAAAGAATAAACAAGCACAAACAGAAATGGACAAAAACACTACTCAAACTCTGGGTAACGAGAGCTAAACTTTGCAGCTGGTGCGCAGTGTCACAGTTGCTTTACACTAAATGTAAATGTCATCCTTGATGTGCTGCTGTTAGTAGGTTAGTCTGTCAATGTAAACGGGAACTAAACAACTATGTATTTAAAGCGCCAACCTTGAAGAAATACTCGCGTGTCAAGTGACGCCAAAAAGAATAAAAAGAAACTATTAACGTAGCTAGAAACAAGAAGGCTACATAAAACCGGGCTAGACCGTTGGGTTAGCCTATTTGTTTATAGCAGGTAGCATTAGCAACTAGCGGATCATGTAGCTAACGAACTTGCTAACAAACACACAGCCGATAAGCTACATATGACAAAGGTAAAATGCAAAAGAAAAGTACTTGCGCAGAGCCTTTGTTGAGTCTAGTCAACGACCAGTGGAAAACCTCGTCCAGCCACGGGATGTAGATAAAGATGTCCCAGGGCTCTCTGCCTCGATGCTCCGCATGTTTATGTGGCCGATTCAATATATCTGCAGCGTAGCACTGACGAGCTAACGCTAGCCTGCAGCAGGTCGCACTGAAATACTTGAAAACAGCTCACTGTGAGCTTTGGTCACCAATCAATTCGACTATATATGTATTTAACAGGTTGATGTGGAGTTTGATCCCAGTCTTCAAATATTATGCGATAATCCACCCTCTATGCCATGTCATCTGTCTGACTCTGGGCAGGGATGCGGCTGCACCGTTGACTCAACACTGAGCTCTGCTGCGCCAGCGACTTCCTCTCCTCATCCTCCAGCAGCAGAGGCGCATGTCATCACTCACGGCTCCGCATTTTATACATGACTTGGTTTCTGTGCCAAATAAGTTAAGAAATAATCATTCCCACGGGTAAAAGTTGCCGAATCTGTAAACTATGGTGTGTGGGCATATATAAATGAAGCACTCTGTAATGTACATCTGGAAGAGATCGTTGCCTCAGCTATTATCACATTTGATGAGTTTCAACATAATCAATACAATCTGAAACAAAACAGCTGGATACGTTCTGAAAACTATTGGAAATGTAATGAAGTTTAACCTGTGTAGCCATGTCTTAATTGTAGCCTACAGAAATGTTTCTGTCAGGAGGTTTTCATTCTGATTGGAAATAACATAATTAGGGAGAGTAATACCAACTCAAAGCATCTGCAAGCCCTGCCCGCAGCCTCCCTGTAACTGTCACTCATATTCATCTTGTGCACACTTTTCATCAAGATGCTCTGGCACCCCCAGCAGGCTGCAGCACTGGGGGTTTTGCCTAAGGACCCATACTGAAAAACATTAGCCCCAGTGGGGTTTCAAACCCAAATCCTGTGCAGCTTGGGCGACTTAGCGGCTGAACTATCTAGCTGAAGAATGTTATGCCGCAAAAGCAGTGAGGCACCCATCCTCGCTTGAGGCCTTGAACACCAGAGTAGTACACCCCAGATGTATTGTACCAAGAGGCCCATGGCCTGTCAATCCCGTTCATGACTGCAGGGATAAAGTAGAAAGTCATCCAAGTGGCTGGTTTAGTGTACTACAGGACCATGTGGGCAGGGTGCGGACTAAAATCTCATTTGAAAGTGGGACACATTTGCAAAGGTGGCAGATAATGACCGAACCAAGAACCTGTGGGACTTCTAAATACAGTTGGCAGAAAGGTGATGGTCAAAATACCCAGACCTTGTGGTGGTACAGAGGAAAGCCATTTGTCAAAGTGATGGCAACATCAGGAAAAAGGAACATGAGAAATTCCAGGGACTCACAGAAGAGCTGCAGAAAGCCTGGATGGTTAAGGTAGCCTATTAGTAGTCATTGGAGAACTTGGGGCAGTAACCTAACCCCCAAATTGGAGGACAGGCAACAACAGACCCCAGGGAAAAAAACATCTCAGTCAAGTAAAGTGCAGTTCAAAAATAGGGCTAATCTGCCCTAATAACTAAAAATATTTATAGATAACCTAACGCACCGCCATCTCCTTTCTTCTCTTTCACGTCCATATTGAAGTGCAACGCAAAAACATATGGTATAGTTTAACCTAACCGTTCGTAGCTCTGTTAAGAGCGTCCGGGTGATAATTAGGGGGTCACAAGCACTATCCTTTATTAAATCTTGGTCAGTGACTTCACTGACACTTTTCATTAATTCTCATTCATTTGTTTCTATTCTCATTATCCGGAGCAGTTTCCCTCTTTCTAAATTATCACTCTGATGGTTAAACAGCTCAATCCTGACAGTTTGGTTCACATTTCTCAACCAGAATAAATGAGCCCCGTCAGTGTCGAGTTGGCTCTTTTCAGGCTCACTGCTGCAATGCTTTCTCACCACCAGATGGCGCCCATACAATGAAGCCTCCCAACACTGTGATACAGTGTGATACAATATTGAAAGTGTGACACACACACTTTGAGGTATCCTCTATTTGTGATGGGTAGATCACCCTAGCTTGGAACTGAATATGACCATTCACAGCTCGTGAATAACCATGTACATTTTTTTTTTTAAACTGCTAACAGCGAAACCACAGATTAAATAACTCACCATCGACAATATTACAATATGGACATTGGTAATTTCCTCATTTTACTTTAAATTGTCCAAATTACAAAATAACAGGAACTCTACTTAAACTACAAAATAACATGACTGTAGTAATTGTAGCATTTTATCCTCTAACAACTCTTTAGACATGCATACAGTTGAGAAATATAAAAATATAAATATAAATACAGTACATCCCATTAATAATCTTATTGAATTCATGACTAAAATCAGATGTTTTTTCATTAACAAATTAAAACGTAGCAGATTACAATAAGGCATTAAGATGTTTTGCGATAGCTGTACAGAATCAAAGAGAGGTATCGTTTTTAGTTTACCCTAAAACAGTATTACTAGTGTTAACCAAAATACTACTTAGTCAACATCAAAGATAAGAGAGAAAAAAAAAAGACACAACACTAAAAAAATAACATGAACACAACCAAGTAAAAGCGCTCCAGTACACACCGGATCTGTTAACGTAGTGGTGCCATCATACTTATTACAACCATTTTACATTGTCATTCTCCCTGGCACCAAACTCACAGTAAAACTAAATACAAAACATACATGTGATGACAAAAACACACTTTTATAAAATGGTGCAATTCTAAATCTAATGCATAAATTCAATTATTTAACTGGTACACAAGAAGAAGAAGAGAAAAAAAAAAGTCTATGGCAGCAACAAGTACAATCAACTGAACAGCTGTCACTATATAGAAACGCTCACAGCCAACTAGGTATTTTTGTCATGACAGCTTTTTTAGTGGCATGGCTGAGCTAACTCGTTTGCATGCAATGGTAGTTTCGGGTGCAAAGGCTACCATGTCAGAAGCTGAACTGCTAATACGCAGATTTTTTTTTTCATTTATTATTTTTTTAAATGGCCAGATCTCGACAGGAAGACTCAGAGCATAACCACACTAAATTTACTGATCTGTTATTTTTAATCCTTGTTGAATCAAACTACTAAGTTTAAGGTGCTTAAAACCCCTGAATGCAGTCATCAATTATCTCTGTACCTTACAAAAATAAGTGTAAGTATGTCTACAAATGCATAACAAACAGTGGCTACTCAGGTTTCAACTATAAACTCCAAACAGCGCATTCAGAGTGTAGTAAATTCTGCTTTTTAGATTTTTGACGCTCAAATCAAGTTGCATAAGCCCAAACAATAATTCTATTTTCTTTATGTTTTATGCAATCTACCACTCAAAATTACCCAGAAAGTGATGGCAAGAGGTAAGGTAAGCTGGTGTGGAAAATATAGGTTATTTGTGTAATGTGATGTCATAACATAGCAACAGCATGGCAGTTAGCAATCACAGCAGCAAATTGAGTGGCAAGTCTGCAATGTTTTTTCTTTGATTTGCCACTCAGTTTGCAATGTTGAAGATTCTATTTCTATTTAGATTTAAAATGTGCATACCCTCTATACAGTACTTTCAGGGCTTGGAAGTAGTCTATATGCCTGAAATGGAAGGAAAAAAAACAAAGGCAGAGTAATAAAAAAAAGTAAGGATGCCAGATTTATGTGTTTTTGTTGTGAAACACATTCAGATTACATTTGACCAGGTAATTAGAATAACCATAATTTTAGATTTGTCGTTAGTGTTAATCTGACTGGTACAGCCACACTACCCTACTTTTTTGCTGTTCTTTAAATAATCTCACCTTGAGCCTTTGCATTTTTTTTTTTACTGACCTTGTGTTAACATCTGAAAACTGAAAACTGGATCAACTTTCTACAACCTTGCTTAAAAATAGAGTGATATTGGCTGGGCTTGGTGCTGCTAACTCTGTGACTGTGGTACTGCAATACTTGAGCAGTCTGTGACCAGCAGATCCACCACTGTGCCGCCAGTGACATAGACGGGATGAGCAGTCACCAAGTTGCTGAGAGATACTGAGCTGCTGGAGGCCACGCTGGAAGTGACTGGGCTGGAAGAAGCCTGGTTGCTGTTGTGAGTGCCCATGTGCCCCTGGAGCTGGGTAGGTGTCTTGCAGTGGACGCCGCACAAGTGGCACACAAGTACCCCACCAGCGGTTGTGCCACCAAAACCGCCAGGACTTTCCTTCCACTCCTGTCCATGATGCTTTTGTGCATGGACGCGAAGGTAAGTCAGTGTGGTAAAGCCTAATGGGAAAAGATAATTGGTATGAGCGACTATTGGTTATAAAATATACTTGTGCACTAATACAAAAAGTGTGTCCTTACTGCGGTTGCACAAGTGGCAGACATGGTGCTGTGACTGGTTGTGCACTCTCATGTGATCTGTGATGTAGGCAGCAGAGAGGAGCTTTCCACATATATGACACGGGACCTTCTCTTCATGACGAATCATATGTGCCCGCAAGCGATCTTTTGTTGCAAAGCTTGACTCACAGGTCTACAAATAAACAAATGTATGTTTGTCATTTTATCATATAAAATCTATAGGCAATTAAACTTTTTCTGCCCATAATACCCAAAAGTGCAAAGTCTGCATAAATTCTGTGCTAGTAAAGCAATTGACATACAGGGCATTTGAATGGTCGCTCTGATGAGTGCACCTGTCGTACATGACTGTTGAGGTGATCGGGTCTATCGGAAGAAGAGAGGAAAAAAGGATGTTTTGGCTCAATCACCATGCATTTGAATCTTCACTTTCAACAATAACTTCATCAAATAGCGTACCTGGAGAATGCCTTGCTGCATTGTGGGCAAACATAAGGTTTTTCCACGCCGCCTTGATGAGAGCGCACATGGTGACTCATGCGGTCCTTCCTCTTAAAGCGCTGTTGGCAGATGGGACAGGAGAAGGGCTTTTCATCTGAGTGGGACAGGCGATGGCGGTTGAGATGATAAACATCACGGAATGCCTTCCCACAAGTTTCACAAGCATGATTCTTCTTCACTGGGTTTGAGTTTGTGTTTGACGGACGCTGAGGAAAGAATGAAAACAAGAATTAAGCAATAGACGCAAAAATTAGGGACTAACAACATCATGCAAAGGCAAATGTTTTTACAAGACTGTCTTACAGAGAACATGCAGAAGCACATAGAGGTGCAGAGCGTGAATTATTTAACTCAGAGGGAAACGTTTTGTGTTAGTAAACTATTATATCCCACAAATTTCTGTTTTCATCCATTATATCCATTATGTGACAAAGCAGAAGGCATGCACACATTGCTTTAATGTTTTATCCTCAGACAGTAACTACCCAGGGCCAGGCTGCTTAAGAAGACATGCTTTGAGGTTTTGGGGTCGACAACAGCCATCATGACAAAGCCCTGACCCACCTGTACTGTCGTCCCTGTAGCCATGACGACAGCAGCAGGAGGCGGAGCATGGGGGTTCACATTGGCCACTACATTTGCAATGGCAACCCCTTCACCGTCCTGACTAATCAGGGTGGGATGCTGGACTCCCGCCAGCACGTCGGGAGAGTCGAGAGGGGGAGGTACAGAGAGGTGTAGCAGGGACAGGGGCACTGAGGTCCTCTCCGCCCTCCCATCACCCCCCACCGCTACCACCGACGGGACGACCGATGCCACCTGCCCCACCACTGCCTCTTGTGCTCCCTCCACCTGCTCTCTGGCCCTGTCCTTCATGCGTACCCCTGTGTGGACCGACTGGTGCCGCCGCAGGTTGTAGTTGTTCTTGAACTGCTTGTTGCAAATGGCACAGATGTGGGCAACACGTGCCGGGCGGGACACAGGCTTCACTAAAGCAGGAAAAGAAAGTCAATTACAGTCCAAGCCCTGCAGCGATTTCATGCTTGTGATATGGAAGCAGGTCTGCATAATGCAAATTACTGCAATGCATGTCATAACCTGAGATTACCAAATCAAGTTGAAATTTGCAACTCGATCTCATTTTCATCATTTTCAAATAAAGTTAATAACACAGTGACAATAATGTTCATTTCATTAGATAAATTGCAAGTGTGTGATGTCAATTATTTACATTATCTAGAGATGTGATCTGAAAAGGGCTTTGCTTTATTCTTTGTTTACTGTTCCTTATTATCAGCCACCAAAACTCCAACCCACAATATGGTCCCTTACCTGGCATGGGCTCCTCGTTGAGAGCAGCAGTGTCCACAGTGGAAGGAGGCTGTACTATTTGGTCTGTGGGTGGGGTTTGGGGAGAATTCGTTTGCCCTGGCATGAGCTCTGATTGGAGACTCCCATCCCCTTGGTTTTGGGTGGGAGTATTCTGGAGGAGCAAGTAAAAGGCCACCATCAATGTAAACACACGAGTCAGAGCATTTACAGAACTGCTGAGGGAAAACTACAAGCTCAACTGAGACCACTGACATGCATCCAACATGACAAAACGTGAATAATGCGCGTAAACATGAGGTGAAGATGCAGAGGGACATGGCCTACCTGGAAGAGAAAATTGCTCCAAGCAGCATCCATTTTGCGCCACAACGACGGAGATTATCAAGTTAGCTTCTGATTGGAGTTCAAAAGAGATGTATTTACATATTTCTTGTCCTCTGAAAACCTAAGTCGAGAAACTCTCCATCCAGCGGTGGAAATGAAAGTTGCTGCAGAAAATAGTCGTCTGAGATAATATAGTCATTGAGGTAGCTGCAGTCATTAAATGCACGCAGCTGTTTAACGTAGGCAGCTGTGCACAGGCCAAATGCAATAGCTGGTCTTAGGTTTTCAAGTTTAATAGAAACAATGTAGCGACAACACAAACCGTGACCTGCAAAATCAAGATCACGAAAAACTGTTCCCTAAAACCGAACCAAAACGATGTTTAACTAAAATAAGACAAAACAAAAATACTGTCGCCTACGTGGGGAAAAATGCATTTAAGCCTCATGACAAGTATGGATGATAAAAACAACCGTATCTACTAGCACAGCAGTGCATGCTTAGTTTGGAGTATTTCTGAGTCTGTTTGTCCGGGTTCCTCGATAGGCCTCACGGGTGTTTTCCGAAGCCTCGCTGTCGAGTCAAGCTCTGACCCCCGCTGGAGGCGCTCTCACCGGGCCGCAGCCTCGCTCCTCACCTCGGCCGTTCAGCAGCGAGGATGTCATCTTTCTTTTTTTATCGCCCGCTCTCCCTCCTCCCTCCCTGTCTCTTTCTTCCTTTGCTTTTTTAATTCCTCTTTCTTCTCCCCCTCCTCTCCTTTTCTCGCACCGCTATGTCCCACTTGCTCTTAAAGGGATCGTCTCGCTATTTCCGCCTCCCTCCGCCCCTCCCTCTCCTCCCTGGGATTTTCGGCCGACATTTATTGCGCCACTGCACGTACTCCTGCCCCCCCGTTGATTCTCGTTCTGTGCTGCCCCCCTCCAGCTGGAGCACACCCACGTGTGCTATGATCATGATGCCGAAATATGAGTAAATAAATACATTTTGAGCATAAATGCGCTTACTGGGCAAGGCTTCTGCGCACTACACTGGCCTCAGCGTCAGGGGTCCCCACTCATCGAGTCCCCCCCGGTTTTCACCCCGTACTTAAATGTCCAATAAAATCTACAGGCCAGAAACAAAAAAATATTGTAATTTCTTGGTTTGTATGGAATTATGTTATGACCAATCCCAGCAGGGATTATGATTTAGATGTGTGGGTGTTTTGGGGATAGTGAATCGACATTTTAAGACTTGCAATCTCAACTCAGTTACTCCAAATTTCACCAAAATGTACAAGACATAATAAATAAAACAAGCCTTGTGTTGATATCAATTTATTTTATTTTTTGAATTAGTTCTAACCACGCCATTCCTTTCCCAATGAAATTTTAAGACATTACTCCTCTTCAATCTGAAATTACTGTAATATATTTGTCCTTAATTCCTTTCCTTGTTCCACCTTCAAGTATGAGCAGGTAGAAATATCCTCACTCCTGACGTGTGACACTTGTGACATTGACAAATCCATTGAAATAAATAAATGAAATATTAAAAGAAACTACCACATTGAATTCTCCAACAAAAATGTGAAGCCATTCAGAAACCCTCCGAGTCTTAGTTTATATAAGGATTTTACGCATGCACTGACTGAGATTCCAACCAAGCAAGTAGATTATACAGGGAATTGTCTTTTGCTGGTGTTTCTGAGTCATACAAACAGCAAGAGTATCTTTTCTTGTAACATAAAAACAACATAAAAAGTCCTTCAAGTATTTGAAGTATGAAAGAAGGAGCCTTTGGACCTCATGAAGCTTGTGAAACACTGATCGGTCTCTCAGGTGCAGGGATTGGGCTGTTTCGGTCACTGCTGCTGTTGTAACACAAGGATCGCAAAACCAGCAGCTCAGTCCAGACCCGGCCAGCACACTGTCACTCTTCAGTACAGTCACCTCTCAGAAATCAGATTATCAACAAGGATTGTTCAGTTCATCCTCACAGACGGGTTCAGAGACATTAAACTAAAAAGAAACCAGCATTTACATTCCAGTGGCCAATTGTAAAATGTTTCATTCCACTGAGATCTTGTGAGAAATGTCCTTCCCAGAGGGTTGAGTCTTTTAAATAGATATCCTCACTCAAGTGGCAATATAAATAGACTTCACCGCTTTGACACACATACACATTATTAACAATTATTAATAATTTCTTATTAATAACCATTAACCGTTTGAACACACCAAACCTGACAGATCTTCTAACTTGTTTTACAGCTCTTAAACTGTAGTGGTCAAAAGTGGGCCACATTCTTGCCTCCAGGAAACTGTGAACATGTATACAACAAACACATTAGGAATATTTAGGATAATATTGACACCTGTAGAAAATGCAGTTAGAGTTGCGGCTCTAAATCTTCAATTCAATACTCATCATGTTGATATATCAAAATTACTCTTATCTTTGTTATCCTATAAAACCAAAGACTTGCCTTGTTTTTTAGTATTTCCATAAATATACAATAAAGATCAAAACTGTGGGACACATAATTGCAAATGCCAGTGATGCTTGTACAGTACATTTCAAATGTGTTCAGGTTTACAAATGTCTTTTACATCGATCTCATGCATTGGAGTGACTTTAGACAAGTATGTTTGGATACTCAATATGCCATGATGCTGAAAAGGTTTTTAGTTTGTACATGTCCACATAAAATCCCATTTGAACTTTAAAACGGTCTCTTTCCTTGATAAACATTCTCCGTTTGAAATGGGTAAATCTTTAGGTCATGAAATAAAAGGGCTTGATGGCACAACATCCCTTTAAGAACTGCTAAAAGGCATCGGTGATGATCCAGAGAATTTGATTTGTTGTTATGCAATTAAAAAATCTAAAATTGTTAAAAAATAATTTAAAAAACAAAACAAAAACTGGTTTCTGGCATCTCCATGATATGATTGACTGCAGAGTGAAGTAAGTATCTTTGTGATTTCGTCTTTTCCTGGAGCTCAGGTAACGAGAACTTGCTAAATATATCTGGTCACTACAGACTACATACAAGTACATACACATCGCAGATAGAGAGTGCCTTTTTTCATCATCACATATTCAGTCTTTCTCCATTCCAGCAAAGAACATCATAGAAGACTCTGCTGCACGCAGCTCTCTTTTCAGCTCGGCGACATAAAGGCTAAGACCTTTGTTTATACAGATGAGAAGATCAAAAACACTAAACACAATTCTCTTCATCTAAGCTGTCACTTCGTTACTGGTTACAATATTTCCACTTCTCACTAATGTAGCGCAGAGAAAAGAAGAAAGCCTCTCTACCCACCCTGAGTCTAAATGAGCAGGTCTCAACTCATCTTGTCTGTCTTTAATTGTGTGTTGTCAATTGTTATGAAAGTGCTCCTTGCAGGGCCAAATCACAAACCTTTACATGTTGTGGTTCATACTAAACCTCAAGTGACATTCTCTGGTGTATCTTTTACATACGACATGTAGTCAGTTTCTTTGGCCTTGCAGTGAGCACTTTTGTTGTAATAACATTTCTCATGGTCAGGGCCAAGTGACAAGCTGAAAACGTGGGCTACCGACCTCATTCTGCTGCACCCATCTCGAGTGCCTGTCTAGGAGTACGACAGGTGGGAGCCATTGGAGATGTGTGAAGTGACTGAGGTGCTTCGGCTCAAGACTCCGTCACTGCCCCCTGCACCTCCAGGACCCCCTCCTGAGGCCGTCCTCCTCAGTGGCTGGGGGCTGTTCCTCAGGGCCATCAGACTAGGGGCGCCACGCACCCCCAGGCCCCCACCGCCCCCTCCGCCCCCATACATGCCCCCCTGTGAGGAGGAGGACGATGACGAAGAGGAAGATGGTGCGGCGATGGAAGGGGGAGCGGGCGGTGGGGGTGGGAGCATGGCGAGAGACTGTGAGGAGGAGCGTGAGGGCAGGTGGTGGGAGAAGGGTACGGGGTGAGGGTGCACTCCCCAATCCCTCTCCTTCTCACGCTCACGTTCACGATCTCTCTCGCGCTCGCGGTACAGCTGCGGTGTGCTCTGATGGTGGTAGTGCTGAGGCAGCTGGTGGCGCTGATGATGGGAGGAAGACGAGGAGGAGGATGACGAGGAGGAGGCTGAAGAGCGAGATGAATGATGCACCTCTCTCCCCTCTCGTCCCAATGCAAGAGCCAGGGCGTGAGAGGATGACTCGCTCCTGCGTTCCCCTCCTCCGCTGCCGCCGCTGTTGTGGCTGCGGCGCGAGTGCTGCTGTGGCTGCTGAGAGGAGGAGTTCTGAGGGTGCAGGCCGTGGCTCCAGTGGCCTCCTGATCGGGACCCAGAAGGAGGGGCATTCGAGTATCCTTGTTTGGAATAGGAATCACCAGGCATCCCAGACAGAGCCATATTTGTAAAGCCTAGACGCAAACTCTCCGAGTCAAAGGACTCAATCTCACTGGCCTGCCTTTCCAAGAGAGTGCGGATTCTTTCCGAGCGCTCATTTTGTAAAGACAGCATCTCTTCCTCAATCTGAAGGGGAAAAAAAGAGGGGAAAACTGTGCTTACACTTAAATCTATTTGACAGTACATAATAGCCTAGAGCAGTGGCTCCCAACCTGGGGGTTGCCTGGGATTGTAGGAGGGGCCCAGTGCTTTGTCTGGTCAAAGGGTCAGGCCATAAGAGATTATTCAGTATTGTTTGAAGAAATTAAATGGTGAAAAAAATGACTGCAAAACAAGTGCAGTACAAGTACAAGTGCAGAAAACACTCAAATTTCAGATGTTTTGTTTAAAATAAATGCTAATTACTTTTATGTTTTGATATAGTTGTAGGGGCTCTGTTTTGGACTGAAGGGGACTCTACCCGACTACAGCTCGTGCGGGGGAAAAAGGTTGGGAACCACTGGCCTAGAGTAAATGGCAAACAATGACTTGTGATTATATGATTTTCATGGCTCACATCCTAATACTATAAATGATATAAATGAATAAAAAGTACAGGTGTGGTTAATAAGTGCTAACCCGCTGTTCGAGCAGCGCACGGCGGATGGACACTCTCTGCTCCAAGTCTTTGACCTCTCTCTCATGCTGAGTGTCAGTGTGGATCTTGATTTTGCTCTGGTAAGCGTTCAGAAGCTCCAGCTCCTGTTGCAACTGCATCCTCAGAACCTTATACTCCGCTTCTTGAGTCTCATCCAGTCGTAGCTGAAGTGACAAAAAAAAACACACAGGGAGCATGTGATGAATGCATAAATAGAAAATCAAATGAAAAGGTCAAAGTGCAAAGGGAGAGCGAGTGGAAGCAGAAGTGGATCAGGTCAAAGGTGGGTAATTAATTTGTTTTGCTATGTGGATGTTCTGGATTAACTAAAGTCACAAGTACTTTCTAGAACCGAAATGTATTAGTTTCTGCAACATTGTTTTGGAATTGAGGCTTATCAGTTGAGGGGAAGACATTCCCAGAGACAGACAAGGGCAGTAGAGATTTAGCTTACGCTGCAACATCCTCTCATTTCTGTTACCCTTTATATTGAAAGCTTAAGATTTGTTTTAGAAAATAAACATATGACAGTGTCCAATTTACGCCAGAACTAACAATTTAATAATCAAGAAGCTATATATAATCCAGATAAACTGATAAGCAGACAAATAAGAGATTTCTTACCAATAATGGGTGTGGTAAAGTTTTGCCACTGGGTGAAAAGGTAGGGAATTTGGGTTAACGGTTCATTCAGGAGTCTTTTTGGAAGGATTCTTTAAAAAAAAAAAAGGTAGGAACCAAGAGAGCCGGCTACTGGGCTGGCAGGGCACAGTTGGATGGGCAGGCGGGTTCCCGGGCCAGGCAGTGCTGTGTGGTGCGTGTGTGATAGGAACGACAACCCCTTGCCTTACTCACAGCCTGAGTGGACAGCATATCATTGATGGAGTGGTCATACTGCTCAGCCAGGATGGCCAGCTTACGAGTCTGCTCATCTTTGAGGCGCTTCAGCACGGCTTTGTGGTCGGCCTTTGGCGTATTCTCCAGCAGGTGGTTCCTTAAGGCCTTGTACTGGCGGGTTTGGATCTTACACGTGTCCTGGAACTGCCGTTTAATCTGGAGCTCTTTGGACTGAGGAAAGAGAAGAAAGATGGTGTAGCTGAGCTGAACCTCCTGTGGCCAACTCACAGTGGGTCTCAAAAAAACATTCTACACATGTCACAAATTATTTTACCAATACACGGGTTGAACATATGAAGGGTGAGGTCTCTGTACACTTCTGAAAACTACACAAATAAGATCCAATTATTTGAATGTTTAAAGACAAATTACAGACGGTTATTGGACTATAAGCACAAGGGTCTACAATAGAGCTAGTGTTAGACACTGGCCCTATATTAGGAAATGCATTAATTAATGAGATAATACTTACAGTTACGCTTAAATCAAAAGCTGCTTGTTATTTTTGATGGATTGTGAGGAGGGAAGACAACACAAAAGGTGTATCACAGGGAAACAAATGAAAAAAACATAAAAACGTGAAATAATAATGAAAACGTAAATCATAAAAACATAACACAATGATTTTAACACAACATTTATTTTTGTTTGTAAAGTAATGACATTTTGTTCTAAAAAATTCCATGAGCACACACAGCCAAGCACTGCGCCTACCAACATACTGCAAATTAAAGAACAAAATGCCCTAATGCATAAATCATAAGCATAAAAAAATTAAGGTGTAACGTGGGAACTTAGACTAACACTTAAATGGTGTCACAGAACAGAGTACAAACATGTAAACAAAAACAGAGGAAGGAAACACAAGTCAAGGGAGTTACGACCAAACAGAACACACTTAATAAAGCTTAAGTCCTTAATTGTAGGTCCCAAATTGTGAGGGCCAATACCCGGAAAGATACTCATGAGTTCACTGCGGTTTCTGTAAATGACATTCAACCAATGTCAACACAGAATTTGCTTAGAAATGTAAAATAACCAACTTGGACCTGAAATATGATCCAAACTATTTCGAGTTATTGAACAAGTATAGGTTTCTGAAATGTTTGTGTGTCGGGTTAGGGCTTCAATATCCATTTTTAAGACACTGCTCATTTCACATTCAGTAGTTTGATAATCTTTGGACTTGAAATAGATATTGGTCACGCTTAAGATTGTCATTATATGGCTTTGTACAGCGTAACGTAAAACATTGATATATCTTTACATCTAACTATTTCTGCTGTTCCCATCAACTAGGGATTGATCCCTCATACAAGAGTTGTGCAATTGCATTACATTAGAAATAGGCACTTAACCACTTAAGGTTTACATCACTTTCTCTAATATCTTTGACGAGTGTATAAAGTGCAACAAAATCAAAAATAATGAGAGCTGATGAAATCAGCAAGACAATATCTGTCTTTAAAACTTCTTCAATGGCTCTTTGTGTGAAGAACACACACATTATGTTATCTACGAGTAAACAAACTAAAAAAGGTTTAAAGGGTTATTGCATTGTACACTAAACATAGTGTTTAAATGAATTAGTGAAATGATTGGTTTTAGCCTTCACAGCTTTGGAAAATAAAAATATAGCCAGCCGAGGCATCAGTATATTTGATTATGCCCTGGTAGTACTTGTGCACTTTAAAAATAAAATACAGTATATTAAAATAAAATTGCACAAAATGGTCAAAATAACCGTAAAAATCTTTGTTTGACAAATTAACAGCAAAATAAAAAATAACTTTTACAAAAAGCACAATAATGCAAAAAGAAACCTTCACTGGATGTTATACAGTAACTGTGTTAACAGTGTTACCACTGCACAGCTTGACAGCATCCATTTGTGAATGCTGCTTTTCCAGAGCTAAAATGACTTAGCCTGATTTCTGCCACAAATGGATGAGTGTTGGACAAATTAAAAGACAATGACACTGGCAGAAAGATGATTGGAAAAAAATGGCTTCACACAAACCATCAGCAAATGATTCACTAAAATACCCGTCTCTGGTCTCTTTGACTATCTCCACGGTTGAACTTTACCCCGCACAAACCTCCCAGAGGAAGTTCGCCTTAAACCACTCTCCCATCTAGTGTCATCTCGAAAAAGGCGCCCTCTCTCTTCCCTTCTCCTGCGCTCTTTTTCCCTCCTCTGCCTGTCTCTTTGCCTCTGCTCTCTCACCTCTCGGGGCAAAAGGCGTGGTAATCGGCTTTCAGGTTCCTTCTTTAAGAGGCCAAGACGTTGGAGTTTCATTTGACAGCTAGGGGGCAGCTTTTTCACCAGCCTGAGCATAAGTCTAAACACTGCGGAGTTAGCCAGGTCTGCAAGGATTCCAATGGGGCGTTTAATGAAACGCTTTATCCAGATTAGGTATTTGGCAAAGAGAGAGCTATTACTGCAGTGAGCCTGATATTCCAGGGACAAACTTTTGACAGGGACAGGGATTTTAGACTGACGTGCGCCCCAGTTTCTCCCTGCTTTGGGAAACATCTCATAGAGATTTCTTTCTGTCACTCCTCCCAGAAACAACTGACAAACTGTAAAGAGTGGTCGGGGCAAACGGAAAAGGACACGCATGCAGAGGCGATTCACTTTGCGAGGTGTGCCGTGGAAAAAGTCTCGTGCTGGTCGCACAATCAGGACCACCATTAAATATAAGGAAAGGAACAGGGAAGGGGAGGTTAGGAAAGAGGCAGAGATAAGAATCATAGGGACATAATAAATGCCCAGACTAAAAGAGAGGCCTAAACTGAAGAGGCCACTGGCATACAGGCTGAGCCACAGGAATGTGGACAGAGACAGGGAACAGCATGAGCGGAGGAACAGGTAGGAGAAGAAGAGAGCGAGCACCGCAAGTTCAGCCGACAAGAGCAGAGAGGCGACAGAGGGCAGAGGAGAGCAGCGCCTCAGAGACAAGAGGAAGACTAACAGGAGCAGCAGAGTGAGGTTTGAAGGGTGAGCTGCTGCCGAGAGGGAGAGCAGGAGGCAGATAGTGTGGGACAGGAGCGATGGGAAAGAAGATTCAGCAGGTTGGGGCAATGGAGGGGGTATAACAGGAATAGGCTCCAGCTCATCTATGCTGTCAGGAAAGTAAAACTCAGAGAGCTCATCGATGTCTCTCTCACGATGCCGCCGTCGCTCAACAGCTAAAGGGGAGATCAGCTCGGATGGACAGCCATCAGCCACACCTCTGTCATCTTCGTCCTCCACTTCCATTTGTTCAGATTCAGGGCCATCATTACCCCAATGAACACCCTCTACTTCCCTCAACTCTGTCCCTTCACCATCGACTTTCCACTGTCCTCTTTCAACCTCAAAGTCACTTGATTTTGGTTTAACGTAATCTAGGCTAACAACCAGAATGTCACTTGCATCCTCTTCCTCCTCAACTTCTGTAAAAAACTCATTGCTGTAGTCTTCTGACCCTCCATTACTCATTTCCAATTCCCTCTCTTGTTCCTCCTCCCCAGGCTTTGCTGACCCCTGGTCACTCTGATTCTCGCCCTCATCCTGAGACACCGGGCTCTCACTCACTTTCAGGCTCTTGGGCTGTTGGCGGACCTCCACGGCATGTTTCTGGCGCAGCTCCTGCTCGCGCCTCTTGTTATACTCCATCTGGTTAGTGAGCTCAGTCTGGTGCTGTGTCCGGATCAGTTCGGCCCGAGTGCGTTGGACTAAACTTAGTTGGCGAAATTCCAGCTCCTGGGTTGACTCATGGTGACGCAGTAGCATGGCACACTCCAAGTCCTTCAGAGTTTGCTTCTTGTTCAGGTCCTAAAACAGCAAAAAGACATTACAGTAAGAACAATGTTAATGTAAACCATTGAAAAAGAACTCATCGTCAACTGTAAATTACATTTCAAGCTAACCATACCTAATTTTGTAATTACAAATAGGTCAAACAAGATGTTACCTCTCTGAGCAGATCCTGCTCGAGGTTGTGTCGAGCCAACAACATCTTTCTCTTGTACTGGCGACACTGGAGCTCATAATACTGTCTCTGCCTTCGGAGTAGACCTGCTTCCTCTTCAGCCTGCAACTGCTGCAGACACTCCTTCTGATGCACCAGCCACTCCTGCTTCTCACGCTTTGGCGTTGACTGGTTCTCATTCAATTCCTAGGTTTTGAAAGATTTGTTTGTTAAAACCTGACCTGGGGTATTTTCTTCATCGTGTTAAAGAACAATGACCGCACCTCTTTAAGCTGCTCCTTGCGTTGACGATATTGTCGCTTCTGAGACTCCAGAAGACTTGTCAACTCCTTCTTCTGCTGCCCCAGTATGTGCTGCTGGAACTTCTTCTCCTCTGTCAAAACTGCCTTTGTCTAGAGAGCGAATACAATAAATCTCTTATAGCACATGATCAAATGCACGTACTTGACCTCAGACAACTATTAATTTAAGCCGTTTTCTTAATATTATCCTCTAACACTGACCTCCTTTTCCAAAATGGCCTGGTGTTTCTTGGAAAGTTTCTCTCCTTCCATAGAGAAGTTGTTCCTCTGATTCTCCAGCTCTTTGTCCAACCTCAACTGGTGCTCATCCATTTCGGCCTTGAGCTTGTTTTCAAGGCCCATCAACTGCTTCTGGTGCTGTCGACGCATGCGTTTATACCTGTACACAGCAAAGAAACAATAATGAATCAAGATGTTCATCTATTTGTTTTGTGTCGACAATATTCATACCCAGACATCTGTTCTCTAAGAGCCGACCCCTGCTCATGCTCCTGGATCTGACGAGTGACAAGTGAAGCTGTTCTGATAGTAGCAAAATGATCTCTGCGCCGACGCCTTCCCCCCCCTCCACCTCCACCTCCACCGCCACCGCCACCGCCTCCACCTCCTCCCGCTGAAGCTTCTCGCTGGGAGTCCACCTCTGGTTGATAAGGGTCATCATAGATGTTGTCATGGCTCTATGTAGTCAAAGGGGATTCATAGTCAGAGGAATCAAAGAAATTTGCATTGCGTAAAGGCACAAAGCACACACGTCAACAATGAGTTAAAGTGCATAAACAGACCTGAGGATTTCCCCAGTGTCTTATTGTTATTGTAGTTTTCTAAATAGACAATGTTTGCTCACCAGAGGCTTGTGCAAAACCGAGCTGTTGGATGTGACTGTGTGCTCCCCTTCCTGCATCATGGCCATCTCACCGCTGTCGTCAGAGCCGTCCGCAAGGCTGTTGACTGAGCTGCTTTGGGAGCTGGCACTGATTGACATAGACGGCAGAGAATGGGAGCTTTCCATGCTATTTACTGTGCCAGTACGTAGCATATATTGCTCCACATCCTGAAAGGACAAAAAACACACACAGTGATATTAGCCTTAACATTAGTAGGGGAAAAGGCTAAAACTTAAGATTCCTTTGTTTAGTAAGTCCTTGTCATACAATAAAATATTTAATTGTGTTCTTACCTCCTCATCATCGGCTCCTTCAGGGGCTGGACCATTGTGTGCCTCGTGGAAAAGAATTTTCTTCATCTTTCGATACTGAAGGTTGTCCAACTCTCGAACTGCATCCTTGGTCCGCGCAATTAGATCCATCACAACTGTCATAGGGCGCTCTCTGCATAGGAAGTGGTGCTGATGGACAAAAACAAATAGTTCATTTAGAGCGATCTGACAGCAGGCAAAAAGGCAAAACATCTTTAAAGTTTCAGTTTTTTTTTTTAAGAGCTGAGTACTCAAATCACCATTGATCACGATTTATGTAGATGTAGTATAAGGATAGTACATCCCCATGAACAAAGGAGTGCCTGTGAGACTAACATTTAACACTAAATAATCCTACTCCAAGGGTTAGGAGTAGGAGTCAAATCCATGTGATTCTACTTTGCTTGTACCTTGAGCATCACATCAGAGGTAGGTCTGTCTGGGACAAGTTTCTGCAAACAGGAATCCACAAAGTTGCGGAAGTAGTCTGACCTACAAAATAATAAACATAAATGTAATGGTTAAAAATAGGATGTTTCAGACAATTCTAATATTTGGTTGACACAAAGGAACTAAAATAGAAAAACTGTTTCTATACTGATGTGTAATTTGTCTGTGGAAATTCACAGGTCTGCAATATCAAAGGCTCTCACCAGTGATTTGACTGTAACACAGGGCTCTCATTCTGGGCGATGTGGTATAAGGCACTCATGGCATTCATGTTGAACAGAGGCGGCTTCCTTTCCGCTGCACAGTGACCAAGCACCAGGGAGAAGACAGAGAAATAAGATAAAGACAAGGCCATCTCTGCAAAGAACTTAATAATAATGCATGTTGTTGAGTGTGGATTTCTTACCCAGCTCTATGCAGGTAATGCCAAGTGACCACACATCCACCTTCCCATCATACTGACCCTCGTCCATGGCCAGGATCACCTCCGGCGCCATCCTACAACAAGTCAACAACGGCCCTTTTATTTATATTTATATCCAGCCAGCCAACAGCGCATGAACATGACCAACATAGTGCTGTTGATCAGAACGATGCAAGATCACAAATGTTTAGAGAACATGGGAACATTTTCACTTGTATTGAAATGCATGTCTCACCAGTAGGGTGTTCCCACAAAGGAGTTGGCAGGAGCAACGATAGAGGCCGAACCAAAGTCTCCAAGTTTGACCTGGCCTGGCTCAGTTAGCAAGATGTTTCCTGCTTTCACATCCCTGAAAAACAAATTAATGAACGGGAACAATTTCAAGAACCTGAATCATGCTAGATTTCAATGACTGAGGAAAAAATGGTGCTACAGTGCTCTCCATTCTGTATTTATTTAGTCTCTTGACAGAAATGTGGGGGTGGAGTGCACTAGAGAGAGAAAAAAAAAACATGCCTACCTGTGAATCATGTTGTGAGAATGAAGATACACAAGGCCCTGCAATGCACCATGGATGATGGCAGCTATTTCCACTTCCTGAAGGGGTTTCTTGTGAACTGTATGAATAGAGAGCAGGGTCTGAGAGTTGGCTACAGTTCACATGAACAAATGAAGTGAACTGGTTATTGATTGTGACTCGCTTTAGACTTTTCTATTCTCTTTACCTTCTAATAGGTCAGACGCCGAGCCCAGGCAGTATTCCATCACCAGCTGCAAGACGAAAGAATTACAAAGCTATCAGGGGAAGCATGACTAAAGGGAGCATTTTGAGCCAAGCATGAAGTAATGGTTATCCTATATAGGAATTAAAGAATATCTCATTTAAAAGGTAACTCTAATCTAATTGCTATTTCATACATTGTTTTTATGAGGTTACGCTAGTCAATACATGATATTATGGGACAAAACAAATTAATGTTCTATGCCCAGAACAGAGCAAGTGATCACACTGACCCATGCTGTGTGCTCTTTCAGGTAGCAGCCCCGATACTCCACAGTGTTGGGGTGCCGCAGCTTCTGGAGGAACTTCACTTCTTTGATGATATCTTGCCATTTCTAGGACCAAAAAAAACGACGTTATTAGCCCACTTAATATTGTTCAATACGGAGAAAACCTACAATGAAATGTTGTGGTACCTCGTTAGACTGCTTGCCACTGTATGACATCTTTTTGATGGCCACCACCTCATTGGTCCGGATGTCATGGGCCTAAAAACAAGCATAATCAACCCTCCTTATGTCAACCCATATCCTACGTCTGCTTTTGTAGTTACTATAGTACACATAATATATCAAATTCAACTTTAATTCTGTTTCTGTCTCATAAAATACAAAAGTAATGAGGTCACTGTCCTTTCAGCTGGCACAAATCAAACTGTATTAGGTAAAGCCTACGCTGTATTTAATCCCTTGAACTAATCATTAAATCACCTTTTCCTTAAGTGCAAGAAATAACAAAAGTATTGTGTTGATACTGCCTTGTCATATTTTGAGGAATAAAGCATGCACTTGATATAATCAAAATGTAGCAAACTCTAATTCGGAAAGTTTTATGCCTACGCACAAAGTACACTGCCCCGAAGCTTCCATGACCAATTTCCCTCAGGTCTGTGAAGAGCTTCTCAGGGTCCTCCCTGCAGAACAGCTCAGCCACCTCCGGGTCCTTCAGGCTCCCGGCCCGCACACTCGACGGCATGGCCAGCGCCTGGTGAAAAGTGGGAGAGACTTCAACATTGCTGATAGTGATTGATTGATGGTGATTGCACACTTCATGTCAATCTGATATAATAATGTATATCAGACTGTGCCACTTTTGAGAACTCTAAAAATATTCATTCAGTGGACATTTTCATGAGTCTTTTGAAATGTGGGTTCATAATATCAGTGTAATACAAAGAGGAATGTGAGATCCTATCCTTAAGTCAAGGGTTCCTTGTGACATCACACCTCTGGGTACCACTAGCGATGGGGATGTTGTCACGTCCAGGCCTTTGATAGGCGCCATGAAAAGTAATAGTTCTATGACAGGCAGAAACAATGTTCAAGAACAGAGCAATGCTTCCCTTGCTCTGTTACAGACAGGCCTAAGATTTAAACAAACAGCGCCACATGCCTTGATGAATCATATGTTTGACTACCACTCACCAAAACATCCGGTGAAAAAAAAACTGGAGCAAACAACGACGATTGCTTCAACAGCTCAATGTACACATCACAAAACTGAGAAGTCAAATGCCCAGGGTTCATTCCTATCTTAAAAGAGCACCAAACAAAGAAGATTTCCTTTCCCTTTTTATTTTGTCTTTAATCTAGGTCTATGCAACATGAGTTTTGCCTTTTCCTCGGTAGCATATTCCCAGGTGTAAAAATCAGAAACAATCCAAACAATAATGAATATCAGATTGTGCCACTTTCGAGAACTCTAAAAATATTCATTCAGTGGACATTTTCTTGAGTCTTTTGAAATGTGGGTTCATAATAAAAACAGTGTAATACAAAGAGGAATGTGAGATCCTATCTGCAGCAAGAAACATCAGCAGCAAATGTTATAACTCGAGAAGATGTAGAGTATATTAAAAATTAATAGCCGTTTAAATGCATCAAAGAAATATAATTTTGCACATTTGGCATCAGTAGTGACGACCACTATGGCATCTACATCTGAGCAGGAGAGGCTTTGCACTTGGCTGGTCAATTAGGCTATCGTTGCTTTTGCTCACCAAAGAAATAGATGGTGTATTCTGCCGCAGACAACATCTGAAGGCTGACTGAATATCCCGGCTTCAAGCCAACAACAAGCCAATGTCAACGAAACCAAACACTTATAAGAGCAGAGCTCGTAAGGCTAGCAGGATATTTCCCAAAACCTTAAAGAGGGAAGGCCATTAATGTGCCATAGTGCACTAAATGATTTAACATGTCTTACCGTGGTGTTTGGGATCCACTGTAGCTAGCACAGGGCTAGCTAACCGGCCTGGTAGGAAAATATTGGTCTCCCTCCCCTCTCCTCGGTGCTGGTGGGTTCTATTCAACCAGAATAGACCACATTGTGACCATCGATGGTTACACTCAAATCCCTCTCCATCCTTGTGCCCCCAGTCAAATGCACCGTGTGCGCGTCTGCGGGACTTGACATGGGTAAAGTGCTAGTCAATTGAAGTGACAGCTAATTTGACAGACGCCTGCTAGCTGCCTTAGCCTTCTTTGAGAGCAGCACGGCTCATCAATAGAAATCACCACGGGCTTCTGTGCTGTAGCCAGTTAGCCCAAATGCTAACATATAACGTAACGCCTAGAAGGAGCGGCGACGCTGCCAATGGTGAATGCGTTCATCCACGTTTGTGCATCTGCTCCGGGCTCCACGCCACATTGTCATCACTGTATCATTGTCGGCATTTTTCATTTCCAGTCCGGGTTACCCCCATTTTGCTCGATTCTCGATGCGTTTTTTGTTCAGAACTTCATGATGGCGGCGCGGGGCGGAAAACCGGAAGCTGACTTCTTCTACGCTTCACATTTTGGTACTTGACGTCCCCGTGTCTCCCCGGAGCGTTAAAAGTATAGATTGTTCATACATTGAAAGTTATTGTAAAAGACACACGACAGCATCACCGCAGATACGAATGTGTAACTTTGTTGATGTTTTGATTCCCCCCCCCTTCCCGTTAAAATGCTGAAAGTCTTGTCATGCAGGGAGGCGTGGTGGGTTTCAGTCAGTTTGCCCTGAACGGGTGTGTTTTCTTTTTTGACACAACAAGCACATACAGTCAAAACAAATCAACGCTGGTAAGTATTTGCTAAGTAAATAATATGTATTTATTTTCTCTCCCATCAACTGAAAGTTCTGGAATATGAGGCAAGAAATAGTGGTGATTTCTATTTCGTTACAAGAATTGTGTTATTTCTAAAAAATAAATAATAATAAAGTGATCAGTAGTTTTTTCTAGGGTGAAGGTATAGTTCAGTTTTGGGGAAAGAGAAATGTATGAAAGAAATTGAAAGGCACTCGTCAAAATGTATTTTTTTTCTTTTATGATTTTGATTTTACTTATCAACAGAAATAACAAATAGGTTGCATTAAATAGATTCAATGTGTATAAAATGTACACATCTAGCTACTACTGTTTCTCAGAGGTTTCCACACCAACAAGACACCTGGAGATTTGGCAGGCTATAGGCTTTACACTGGATGCCCTTCCTGTTGACTTGACACCAACCACTTACTGTCAATGAAGTTGAAGTGCAGCTATACACAACAATGGTATAAGCCCACAGAGAAAACAACCCACTGACCCCCTAGGGCTCACTGTCTCATTGAGTTGTAGTATAATCTCATCCTTTCATTTATATTTCAGTGCCTGTATTTGTCTTCTACTTAATTGTATTTTTGCCAAAACATTACATGTTCCATAATCCTTTTCTATCAACAGTAGATATATTCTGTCCAAACTTGTATTTAAAATGATGCACAACGTTATAAAAGGTTTCTGCCAGTATTTACGCTAGGAGGATTATATATATTACGCAAACAGATTTTTGAGAAATTTACATAACTGGGGCGTGGTCACAGTGGTCTGCGAAAAACTTGCATCGACTGGTAATCTGGTAGAGATGTTCATTTGTGGTGGTTTTTTTTTTTTTTGGGGGGGGGGGGGGGGGGGAATATATATATATATATATATATATATATGGAGCCATAATCTGAATATAACTGTGGCGTGGCTCAGTCGCAGCGGCTCAGGACTAACACCTGAACACAATTTTGGTGTATGACAGTTAACTGCCATTTAAAAAACTCAAAGTATGCTTGCATATTTCTCTTTACATAGCAGTGCATTTCATTACCAGGTCTGTTTCAGTGCAATGAAAATATAAATTCAGTTGTTCTTAATTAAATTTACACAACTTTAGCTTCACAAGTATAAAAAGTACAGCATAACTACCGTAATAACCAACACGATTCAGACAAATATTCAAAATAGACAATTACTTTCTTACTTACTTAATACATATTATATCCTTGCACACATTGGCCCATGCATATAATGTTTTTTTTTTTTTAAATACACTTTCATGAAACAGTTTATTAAGGAACTGATAGTTGAGCAAATTTGTCTTATTTACGGTTGAGTTCTTCTGGGGATTCATTTACTGTAAGATAAGAGAAGTTGTTGTAAACCAGAACAGCTGGTAAAGTGATAGCATTCTCTCTGTGCGAAGAGTTCATATGTCGGTCTAGTTTACAGATGTCAGTTAAGCCATGGGGCAACAGGGCATCCTCTCATTATGTGAGAGTACATCCTTTCCTGTGCAGACAGGGGCTCCTCCCACTGTGTATGTATACAATTGCATGAAGCCACATCTCTCCTCAAACAAACCTCACTTTCCCATCTGTTCTGGTGCACAGAGTCTAAGCAGCTCGTCACAAAGCAGGGATCAAGTCAAGAAGGTTTCACAGAATAGACTCATTGGAAGTTGAGCTGCCCATTGGTTTCCACTGCAGGAGCCGTGGATGATGCGCTTCACAGATGAACAGAAATCACCAGAAGTAGGTAAGGAACTATTTTCAGATCAACTTATTTGTGAACCTATGTGCAGTATAGTTATTATTATTCAGTAATTTGTGTGTTTGTAAAATATCTGAAGCATAGATTAGTTTGAACTGTAACAAGCATGTGTATTATAGATATTCTACTTTTCAATAGCGAGTGAATCATTATTATATTACATATAATATTGTATATTATTATATACAATATTATTGCCTAGTTTTAAAGTATACAATAACATAAACCAAATGTTCAAACTTTTACAGATCCACATTGTACAACTTTTTTTTAACAATACTGTTTTTATATCCCATAGAGATGAGCTTTGGGGCTGCATGCATATTCCTGCGTGGAGCGAAAAAACATACTGTAAGTATATCAACATTTGTTGCTCTTTTCAGGTGAAAATCTAATAGTGAAAACTTCAGCATGAAATGACACGGTTGTTGCCACATTTCCACTTTAATCCTCTTTGTCACAATGCAGTTTTAAAGTACATGGGATTTGTTAGCGGAGAGGAGAAAAACAAATATAGTTGCATAATCAATTGTTTTAACACGACTCTGAGTTGATTATGTGCTGCTCATGTTGCTTCTTCTTAATTACAGGCACGTGAACTGGCAGATGATGAAATAGATGGTAAGTCTATTTAATATCGGCTATATAGTATATAAGTTCTATCAAATAAATGCCTACATATTTACCATTAAACCTAAATACAGGTGAAACTCAGAAAATCAGAATATTGAGCATTGAGCATGTGTATAGCCTTTATTTGTTATCATTTTCATTATTACGGCTCAGCTTGTAAAAATATATACATATTTACAATAGGCTTGACACATGTGACTTTGCATGTAATGAGTCTATATCTTATATTTGTTTCAGATTTTAAGTTGAATTAACCTGTACACGATGTGCCTCTTTCAGCAAAAGAAACAAATACAATTTTAAATGAAAAAAAAATATTGTTGTATTGGTGACATTTAAGTTATATCAATCTGACATTTGTATCCCCTTTCGTGGGCAATAAATTATATTTTGTCTGGGTTATTGTCTTGACCAACTGCTTATACAAAGATTCCATTCTAACTGTGAGTCTATGTTTGTCGTGTCTTTGCAGAGCTGCGCGATGCTTTCAATGAGTTTGACAAAGACAAGGATGGCCTGATCACCTGTAAGGACCTGGGCAATCTCATGCGGACCATGGGCTACATGCCCACGGAGATGGAACTGATCGAGCTGAGCCAAAACATAAACATGAATCGTATGTTAAAGTTCACTTGTTTTATTCTTTAAAGACAGCATTTTTGACACATTTCTTTAATGTTTCACAACCCTGTTCTCCCAGTTGGTGGAAGAGTGGACTTTGAGGATTTTGTAGACCTGATGGCACCAAAGCTGCTCGCAGAAACAGCTGGCATGATAGGAATGAAAGAACTGAAAGATGCATTCAAAGAGGTGAGGGTCTAAATGTGTGTGATGAATCCTTCTCACTGATCATGTTCGTTTTAGAGACGCTGTGAAATGCACTGAGACCGAGGGCCATTGTTCTCCTTACAGTGCATTGGCATTAGACAGTTCACTTAATAAGTGATATGTGTCACTGACAACAATTATTAATTCTTGAAGCAATACAGTGAAGAGAGGGAAGTATGTTAGCAGGATGCTGAAAAGATGTTTCTGTGCAGTTTGACATGGATGGAGATGGAGAAATCACAACAGAAGAGCTGCGGGCAGCAATGTGCAAGCTGATGGGTGAGCACATGAGTCGGAGAGAGATCGATTCCATAGTGAAGGAGGCAGACGACAACGGGGATGGCACTGTGGACTTTGAAGGTACACATTTTGTCCTTGGTTATAATGTTTATATTCACATGGTATTCAAAACCACACAAGTAAGCAAATAATGCAATGGTGTATATTACAGTACGTGCTAAATCATAATATTTTTGTGTTTCACAGAGTTCGTCAGAATGATGATGATGAAGTGAAAGCCGCAGCTGAGACATTACCTTTTCATCTAAATAGACTTATGCATTGTAATATTTTCTGCTTTCTTGAAAGACTTTTCCTCATTATTGTTCGTGCTAAGTAGTTCTTGATACTGTATTAGTTACAGTTAATTTAATGCTGGACAGGAAATCTCTGTGAGAATTTTACTGCTATGCACCTAACAATTGCATACTTTTATTTGTGTAGTAAATTGATGGATTACAATGATTTATTTAATGAACAATGGAAATGTTATGTTGATGATTGAAATTCTAATGATGCATTAACTATTTTTATTATTTCATGTACTTGAAATAAACGTTTAATTTGTGGAATACATGAAGAAATAGTTACTTTTGTCATTTTTCAGAAAGCAATCTCATATACCATTTAAATTGAAATCAATATTTTCATTTTGGGTCGCGGCTTGTCCAAAGCTATGGCACTGTGACACTGGTTTGAAAAGGGTGAAGGGATAAATGTTGTAAACAGACGTCATCTGTCGTCTCAGTTTTTTGAATTCATGCCGGATGCTTAACAGTTTTTGAGCGGATTAACTCCAAAAGGCGTGAGGAGGGGAGTCTGGCCCGGAGAGAGCTAAGCCATTCTATTTATTTATTATTTATTTATTTGTGGTTTATTTGGTAGGGACAGTGCAAGTTAATGAACAAGCCACACCGGATTGTAGGTTTAGGCTAATTTTCATCCGTCGTCCCCCATGCTCACTCTCAAACACACTCTCATACATCCTGGCCTATTGTACATGTTTTTAGCAGTAGGGGAAACCGGAGTACCCGGAGGAAACCTACGCAGACACGGAGAGAACATGCAAACTCCAAACTATTATGCAGTTGAGCGGTCAGACATAAAGTAATGAAAGGTTATCTGTAGGGGTTCATGATCCAATTTTACTCCCACATAACTCTACAAATTTTACCTATTAGTCCTCAAAATGTCCTAAAAATGTGGTACATTTTGGCTGGTGGGGCTTATTCAGGTGGTACTCCAGAACAAAGTGACTGAGGGTGCATCAGAATCTGAAATGTGTGCAAATAGACATTCTTTCCATTCTTTATATATATTGAGAGGCAACTCGCTCCAAGGGTGCAAACATAAATGATCTGGGCGTGAATCATCTGCAATTTTTGACTTTATTCCATTTAATTACAGATAATATTATGCTTTAGTAATACATTTAAATTAGGTGGATTTTCTTTTTTTTCACTCATTTAGACATGGTCAGACATAAAGACCATCGTGACCTTAGTAGCCTACTAATTAATGAGGCAAACGTGGAACACACGGATCTAACTGCTCAGTGCACATCTGTTCATGTCACTTTGCTGATTAAATGCCTCAGAGAGCACCGTGAGATGTGCCAATAGGACTAATGAAGAAACAGGGATTTTGACCTATGTCTCGCCTTTATCAAGCCTTATTAAACCTATTAGAAAAGGATTTGGGAGTAAGAATGGCTTCTTTTCCCAATTGCATGCACTATTATGGTAATCACATTTGAGTGAAGCAAGGTTAAAAGTCAGGAAAAGCCATGATGTAATGACTGACTGACCGATCTGATCTGTCTTTGATCCCTCTCGTATCCAGCGTTGACCTTTATCAAATTAATTCCCTGTAATCTCTGTCCCAGTCTCCAGCACTGACTCTCGGACGGGCTGCTTGCTTTAATGCACACAATAAGTGCTGCAGTTTACACTCTGAACAATCCGTTGCACTGATAAGCATTAACTATATCCACTGTGTGTGTGTGTGTGTGTGTGTGTGTGTGTGTGTGTGTGTGTGTGTGTGTGTGTGTGTGTGTGTGTGTGTGTGTGTGTGTGTTTGACTGAACATTTTAATCTTTCTGAGAAGGGGTCGTTTTGCATGTTGTTATAGTCAGACCACCTGCTGAGTAACCTTGACTTATCAAACTAATCTAGCCTTTTCCTGTTTAGATTACTCTCTCCGAATGTGTTTTATAATATGGGATGTGTTATGTAAAGTGTAGGGGTAAGTGGGGTTAAGCGAGTCAGTTTGGTGGATATTGTGTTAAAAAAACAAAACATAATCATCATAATCATCATATAACACACATTTTATGATGTTTTTGAATTGTTTGCTTGAACTGGTTTAGTATGGTTTATTTGTGGTTCACCTCTGTGGGGTAAGGGGAAGGTGTGCCATCAGGGATTTTATGCAGACAAAAAGAAAAGATATATAAAGCAGGAAAATAAAAAGATTACAATTTATTGGTGGCTCACTTTACCCCGCACTCCTCTACTAATAACCTATATCACACATCTGCATAAAAATTAGGCCAAACACTACTTCATCAGACGAACTTTTAAAAAAAATTGGCATTTACAAAATTAACATGAAATAAATGTATCCAATGTCTCCACAAGTCAGTCTCATGGATCTATTATAAACGTCAGTCTGTGTCTCTCTCTTTTTCTCTCTCTCTCTCTCGAACGGAAGCTGAAAAGGGACAGGTTTCAGCGAACACCGCACAGACACCTAAGCGCACGAGTAGCGTACTGTGATCAATGTGATCCGTTCTGGTATGCCTTTGTTTCTTTCCTGTTGCACACAAGTGCTGCATGCAGTCATTTTGACAGAGATAGTCATGATTTGACTGTTTGGCAGCAGCTCGTTCCTGTTTGCCAGTTTGTTGAGTTAGCATTGCTGCTGCTACAAGTTTGTTATGGTCCTTATCTGCTCACGCTTTAGTGCTAATGGTTTCATCTTAGCTTTTACACAGTTCATAGACTGTCTCTTATAACTGACCATGATTTCTAACAGTTGTCGTGTTTCCCGTCCTCCAGGTCACGTGTCCACTGATGTTGGCTGCATTTAGAGGATTGACATTTAGTCCACTGACCAGTGCAACATTTCTCAGAAGGACACATCTTTCATCATATTTTTGTACTTCTTCCTTCAACTCTTTCACAAATCCTTGCTTCACAAGGTCTAGATTGCTCTATTCACCTGCTGTGACATCAGCTTCACATAGTTTACATTTCTCTAAGGGCAAGATTAAGATGGAGCTGAAGGAGGTTGTGCAGACACTGGAGTACCTTGCCCCACTGTCTTTGGCTGAGTCATGGGACAATGTTGGCCTGCTAGTTGAACCAAGCAAATCACGGCCCATTAAAACCATCCTACTTACAAACGACCTGACTGATGCTGTAATGGAAGAAGCAGAGGCCCTCAGCTGCGACCTCATTATCTCATATCACCCACCTTTATTTCGGCCAATCAAGCGCCTGGTTCAGAGAGACTGGAAGCAGCGATTGGCCATCCGGGCCGTGGAGGCAGGGATAGCCATTTTCTCCCCCCATACTTCATGGGACACTGTCAAAGGAGGGGTGAATGACTGGCTCATAGGAGGGCTTGGTAAGAGCTCTCTGTCAATGGAAAAAGGTGTCTCACAAGCAACAGCATTTGCATATTTGATGATTGTTTAGGCTAAGTGGTCATCTCTTCCATCAATGTCTCGTGAGTCTATTTTCTTTTACCATATCAGGTGTCTGTCTTTGATTCTCAGGTAGCGGCCATGTGACTGTTCTCAGCCAGGCTTTAAGTGATGCCTATCCAAGTCACAGACTGGAGTTTAATATGAGGAGTGATGAGGAGCTAAATGCTGTACTGGAAGAACTAAAGGCCTGTGATAGTTCAGCTACACTCCAGCATTCAAGCAACAGGTTGTGTTTAACATTAATACACACATTATGACACCACAGCTTAATAGTATAGTAATACACTGATATTAATAAGGTACCTTGTTATTGTACTGTGCTTGACCATTGTGTCTTTAGATCAGACAACAGTGGAATCCATGTCAGTTTAACCTGCAGTGACTCAGCCCTGCCCCACTGTGTCCACACTCTGCTAGGACACACCGCTCTAAGCCAATCCCTAACCATCACGAAGCTAGAAAAGGTATGATAAAGTGTACACATATACAGGTAGTGAGTGACCTGCCCACCTCACACTTCGCTTGTCACCTGCTACAGCACCCTCTCCCAGGTCATGGGCAGGGACGGTTGAGCGTTTTGGACAAGCCTGTAACCATTGCAACAGCTGTAGAGAAAATGAAAACACATTTGGGTTTGAGTTATCTTCGTTTGGCCCTGGGTGCGGAACAGACTCAAGGTGAGAAAGACAATTATAAAACCATATGCTGTACATCACAAGTACAAATTCAAATGCATTTTCATCGAGGTAAAAAATGTTTAAATCCAGAATCTAATTAATTAATATTTAGAGACGTCAGTGCGCACCGTGGCAGTGTGTGCAGGATCTGGAGCTTCGGTTCTGAATGGTGTGAAAGCAGATCTCTATGTTACAGGTAATTACAAGCATTTAGTGACATTTTCAATTAATTTAAGCACAGCTGTGAATAATAGTTGTAGTGACTAGAAATGTCATGTTTTATCTAAGCTTCACTTGGTCTGTAGTCAGTAGAAGACGACCTTTTGACCCAATAAAAAAAAAAAAAAGGGATTGATGTAAATGTGCTCTTTTGCAGGAGAAATGTCTCACCATGAAGTCCTGGATGCTGTGGCCAAAGGAACCAGTGTAATTCTGAGTGACCACAGCAACAGTGAGCGCGGGTTTCTGTCCGTCTTTAGAGAGCGTCTGGCTGTTCGTCTACCAGAAACTGTGTCTGTCCTCGTGTCCCGGGTCGACAGAGACCCCCTGCAGGTGGTCTGAAGTGCACGATTCAGAATGATTGAATAAACCTTTTCAAGAAAAATATTTAAAAGCAACATCGTTTGTGTTTCATATCACTGGAAAATCAACTCAATAAAATTTTAAAAATGTATTATTATTAACAAATCTCAATCATAAACACCCTGTGTGGCTTTAAAGTGTTAACTTTAAAGCTGCATTGTGCAACTTTCTAGGAATAAAAGAAAGTTGATTTGTGTGCGTATTTGACCTCGTAGTGACTCAGCGGCTGTATGAGTGGTCAGCATGGCGCCTTTACTTTCCATCACAGTGGTCTCTAAGACGCTCCAGCATCAATTGTTTGGAAGGTTTCACTGCAGACAGAGCCTCTCACCAGAAAAGCTACAAAACCGTTGATCCTGGAGCGTTGTAGAGACCAATGTGATAAAAGTAAAGGCGCCATGCTGACCACTCATACAGCCACTGGGCCACTACATGGTCAAATATGTACAAATAGCAACTTTATTTTTAGGAATAAAAAGTTGCATAATGCACCTTTAAGGGCAGTGAAATAATCCTTGCTAAATAAATCATGTTCTAGGGATTGGACAAATATTGATATTAAACACAATTTTAAAGAAGGTAACACCAAAATTCAGTTTAAGTCATTAATTTATCAAATTATTTTTTGAACATTCAAAATATTATATTATATATATTATATTAATGTTCATTATTGTAGAGATTATATACACAAGGGATCATTTATTTACAGGTATTCTATCAAAAATAATCTATGTTACTGGGCAAAATGATCCAAGTAAATTAAATGTTATATAAATGCATTTAAGTTTGCCAACATCATTTTGCTTTTCATATTAAAATCCTTGCATACCAAAATAATGTTGCAACCTCCTAAACCACTAGCATTGAGGAAACACGCTGACCTTTAGCCCTCAGTTAAACAAACATTAACTGAGATTCAACTACTTGGCACACACATGTAAATGACCAACGCCATAGTGGTGCTCAATGCCAACAGTAGCCACCCCCCTTTCGATGTGATAATGCCAAAACAACAAATCCTCAATCACCATAATGGGCCTTTACAGGGCCTGCTGTCCTCACTGCTTACCACACACCTGTCTGCTCGTAAAGGCACTCACCTCTCGCTGCCCCCTGACAACGTAATGCCTTTACTCTCTGTATGGGCTTCACACCTCCACTTCCCCTCTGTCCTCTGCAGCTTTTATCTCTGCTGTGCCACATGCAGGCAGACACAAACAAATGGGCAACAACTACAACAACAATAGCGATACATTGGTCTTGTAAAGTGACCCCAGCTGTCCCAATTAAACTGGCACTATGGGAGCAGGTTGTTTTGGGGGGATTTGAGTGTCTTTTTTAATGCCAGGAAATACTTACCAACCAAAGACAAGCATTTGTGTTGCAGTCTCAAAGCAGTGATGTAACTCTAATCCCTAGACTCAATGCAATAATGGCCCGTTTCCGACTCATCTCAAGGGATTTTACAAAATCAAACACAAGTGGACAGAGCAGAGGAAAGGGGTGTAGGGATGTGACGGCTCAGAACAGAAACGGGCTGAGGGAACTATAGAAAACAACTAAATTACATAAGAGTTGAATTGGATGTAGTCAGTGCAGAAAATATTCATCTGTAATGCTGCAGATGCCAAAAAGGAAACCAGGAAGAATGGTTTGATATAGTTTATGTTCAACTGACAATTAAATGAAATAGCAATACGGGTATACTTGTAAACAAAACCTGTGCTAAACATGCTATAATGGTTTCTGAGTACACTAAATTTACTATGGAAAAGGTCAAGGTTTAAAGAGTGGGACAAATGGAACGAATCATGTTGACACCCTTTTTCTTTGGTTTGAAAGCGCTTAATACCAAAACATTACTGTATTGTCAAAGGCCTACATTATATTAAACACTAAAGCTTTACAAAAAAGAACTTTGATCTACTTTCAAAATATCTGCTTCTTACAAGTGCACCTGACAATACAATGTTTTGCTTGTGTTTGTTTTGTTAAATGTTTTATTCCTTACAGTTACCCTCTAATATAAACGCAGGACATGTGAGATGCAGGGGCCAAATTGTAACTCTAGACCAAACTGTGCTTATTTCCACCTACATCCGAGGCCGGGCTCCCTGCTGAGAAAGCCTAACAGAGCGGCAGCAGAGAGGAAGAAACATGTCATCAAGTCATCAGGGAGCAGTGGGGGACCTGACAGTAAACACCAGCTACAACAAGTACGACATTCAAAACACAAACCTATTTTTTTTGCCTTTTGAAGTTGGGATTCTTTAACTACAGATCTGAACACAAGTCAAGATACAAATAACATGTCTGGACTCATCTGGCAAGACACTGAAATGATAATGCATTCAAGTAGTTACATTTTTAAATTTGCAAATTGTCCATCAAAATGTCTTTTTTTATAAGCCCTTTTCGCATAGTAGACAACGATCCTAAAGCCATCATCTGTGCTTTCAAATTATGTTGGACATGTTTACTCATCCAATGAGCTTTGTCAACAGCACTAATGATCTTTGTTTGGCAGCAGGCCGAATATAAACCTCCAGTGGGAGTGGTTTAACTTGCAACATCAGAAGATTTTTATAGTTTGCATAGATTTCAAAAACGAAAAAATGTTCGGAGAACTTAGCATTTTGTGATACACCTTTGTTGTTTGCCTTTATTTCCTGTATTTTGCGATATGTGTAATTTCATCCTGATAAGATTATACAAAGGTTCTTATAATATGCATTTTGTGTTTGGTAACTGACCCAAACTCTGAGATTACTGTGAACAAATTAAATGTTCATGACTATAATAGTAAATGCTGCGGCTGGATTACTACTATTTATACCAATTTATTTATATTTATATATACAGTTCAAGAAAAGTGAGAATGATTGCAACCACAGTGATACTTCATTTAATCTATCTTTCCTTTTTTTTTTTTTTTTTACATTTGTCTCAATATCATTCGATTTAAATCTCTAGGAAACTCAGCTTGTAATTACTTCAAGTCTATCAGGTTTAAGTATTGACATTGACAAGATACAAGTTTGTGTATCTTGTGCATTCTGAGATGTGTTGTGATACTTATACACAGATTTGGGTATTTTCTGGAGTATAAAAACTTTCTCTCTATTAACTGGCTGTAAAAAATAAGTGTAAATACAGTGTTACTCCGCTAATATCATTAATCACCTGCCATCATGAGAGTTTGTATGGTTTGTTTTGTGATCGAGGGTGGTACATGCTGTATAGTCAGCCTGAGCAAATGAAGATGTGAAAATGGGACCATTTGGCCTCAGGTGTGAAGCCCCACACACCTATATAACAGAGGCCCTCAGCACCGTGGCCATTCAATGTAAAGAGACATAGGAGGTGACAAGGACGATCTCCTGATTTATCTATGACAAAGGATTTTCTGGAAGGAATGATGTTTTTTAGCAAAATTTGAGAAAATAGGATTCTCTCAAAGAAAATATGCTGAGTATGGATATGTACCCCAGCTTGGGTCTGGGATCTCAAAGAATTGGAGACTGCTTTTACAGAGGTGAGTTCTTGAACTGTATTCTTGAATGCAGAGACTTGCATTATGTTCTAAATAATTTCTCAATCCTAGAGCGGGACCCAGCTACCCATATCCCACTGTATCCCTCAGCCTGTGATATGGTGGCCAAAACATTACCACAGAGACTCTCAAGTGAGCCTGCCCCCAACCAACTCCCCAAAGGCCAAGAGGAGTTCAAGATGGAGCTGGACAATGCCTCTATGTGGAAACAGTTTAGCTCTGTGGGAACAGAAATGATCATCACCAAGAAGGGCAGGTAGACAGAAGACACATGTTTTAATGTTGAATTAAAAATGTTTACATTTTTGTCATCTTATTTTACCTCATTTGTACCCCATTAGACGGATGTTTCCAGGGTTAAAGCTCAAACTGTCTGGTCTGAACCCATCCCTTCGCTACATCCTCCTTTTGGACATCGTTCCTGCGGACAACTCCAGATATCGTTTCCAAGGCGGAGGCTGGCAGGCTGTAGGGGGCGCTGAGGCCAGACTTCCCGATCGTGTCTTCATCCACCCGGACTCCCCTGCCACCGGGGCTCACTGGCAAAGCCGCACTATCTCCTTTCACTATGCCAAGCTCACCAACAACACACTGGACTCCCAAGGACATGTAAGTGAGCATACTTTGGGTTTAGAGCGTTTTTTTGCAAATTAAATATCTTGTCCCTTGTTGAAATGTAATATGTTTGTGCAGATAATTCTCCACTCATTGCATCGTTATCAGCCAAGAATCCATGTGGTTGAAGCAAGAGATATTTTGAGATGGGGTGGGGGGCAGCAAACCTTTGTGTTCCCTGAGACCCAGTTTGTTACAGTCACAGCATATCAAAACAACAAGGTAAAAGGAAATACTAAATACTTTTGAAACAATATGTTTAGTAAGATTATGATGTGAAATCTGATATATGCTGAATTCCAGATCACTGAGCTGAAGATTAGCTCCAACCCATTTGCAAAGGGTTTTCGAGAAGATGGCATGAACAGCAAAAAGTAAATGCTTCAAGAACTGCTCTTGTATCATATGCTGTATGAAAGATTCAGGCTTAACGCTTTTTTTTCCAGACAAAGAGATGCCAGACAGAAGCGTAAATTGGAACAAATCACAGAAACTTTGGATATTGGTAAGTATAAAGTATAAAGTGTAAAAGGTATTAGGCAATTGATCACAATTTGAATATTTTATAGATATTGTAAACTCCATTGTGAGATCAATAAAGGCTTATCTTATCTTAAAATTATGCAGCCCTACCAATTCAAATGTTTCAGCCTACATTTTCTTAAAACAGTGAATTGTGACCCATGTGATTCGACCGAGATACTGCCCCGGCCTACTGTGACCTCCATTCAGACTCCAGGGCTGCAGACTCTGGACTTGTCCTCTCTGCCCTCTCTGTCGGACCCCGCGTGCGTGTACAGGACAGAGGGCACACCCTTCCAAGACACTCTTGTCCCACAGCAGACCCTAGACTTGGGACAGGCCTTTATGACCTCTCAAATGTCCGACGTCAGTATCCCCCCGTCCTGTGGGATGCAGAACACAGGAGGGAGTGAGGTTCCTAATGGCCTCATTGAAAAGTGAGTTCTAATTTTTTGTAAAGAATGACAATTACTTACTGTAAAAAAAGCAAAAAAACTGAACTATTGCCATTTTGCACAAGTCCATAGCAAGTAAAGTCATGTATAACCCCTGAATACCAATGACAAGTATTCTCATTGTAAATTTAATAAGAGACTATATGTACAGTTCAACTTTTAAATGTTTTTTTCCGCAGTCCTGATGCACAGCTTGGTGACCCAGCCTTCACCTCCAGCTTCCCCTCCGCTCAGCCCCCACAGTTCCCCCCTTCTACCCTCCCTCCCCAGGCCACATCCTTCCCTTCTCACCCAATCCCGGACTCCTCAGACACACCCAGCCTCAGACACGGCCAACCCTCTCTCCCTCCTCCCCCCCTCGACTACTCCACCATTCTGGCCACCTCTCCCACCCTGCCCCCATCCTCTGCTGCCGCCACCGCCACCACTACCAGCACCCCGGCTCTGCAGCAGACCACCTTCACCTTCCCCACCCCGCCCCATTCCAACTCTAACTCCCCACAGCCTCTTGCTAACACCCCGTCAGTGACCTCCTATCCTGACACCCCCGTTGATCCCCCCTACGCCCCGAATCCCGCCTGTGACGCTGACCTGCATGAGCACATGTCTGCCCACTCTATGCTTACTCAAACAATCATTGAACCCATTCCTCACGCTGCTGACCCCGCCCCTCCAGAATTCACATACACCAATTTCCTTCCCACTAACTCGCCCCCTATCCAAACTTTCCCCAACCAAAACCAACTCCCAGCCCCTTCACTGTCCTGCTCGTTTGCCACTTATGGCAACCCTACGTCTTTTGCGTTCCCTCCACACATGCAAAATCTGCCATTCCCAAATTTGCCCACCAATCTATCCCACCCATCTGTGCACCTTCCAAATCGCAGCCAGCAATCCCAAACTCTGGGCCCTTCCTTTCCTCCGTCCTCTTTCTCCCATTCATCCCACACCCTGTCCCATCCACAATTTCAACCCATGCCCTGTCCAGCCAACACCCAGGGCCTCCAGAACGCATCTGTGCCCCCAACCACATACCCTCCAGTGGACCTCGGTGCAATATCTCAGTTCAACTCTGGCGCCCCCTATCGTCCAGACATAGTACGGCACCACCCATCTCTCCTGCCCCAGCTAGATCTACCCACGGCACCCGCAACCCCGGCCGTATACCCCGCCTTCCCCTCCTACCCTATCAGGCTCCTACCATCCCAGGACCCGCACCCACCTCTCTCCCTCCCCCTGAGGCATCTGTACAGACAGCACCAGCACGGTCCCGTCCAAGGGTCCTATCTGGAGATGGGCACGAGGGCAGTGTTTTAAATTCTTGTGTTGTGTCATTATTTTTTCATAGCGCTTTTAGGAACATGTGTGTTGTCATCTGTATTAACTCGTGTGCGCTTTTATACATTAGCTGCTTTCATTTCTGAAGATGACGTTACATTATATACTGTATATTTGATACCTTTTTCGATTATTCTTTCCATTTGAGAAATAAACTTGTCTAAACTTTAAGCTTATTTCATTATTAGTCGTGATATATGTACAATTATTTGGGTCTTGCATAATTTAGTAAACCTGGCTTAAAGTTTGCCTTCAATAGTTTTATTTGATGGTGTCATTTTGTGAAAAAAATAGATGATGTTCTCAAACATTAATGTTAAAGGTGCATTATGCGACAGACCCTCTCACCAGAAAACCAACAAAACAATTGATCCTGAAGGCGCCATGCTGACCACTCATGTAGCCGCAGGGTCACTACACGGTCAAATACGTACAAATATCAACTTTTTTCCACCGCATAAAAAGTTGCTTAATGCACCTTTAATAGAGTTTGGGAAAATCCACTGTTACCATGGAGATCTGCCATGTTTGCCGCTGCTAGCATACATTTTCCATAGACAAACATTGGATAAAAACTGTATAAAAAGTGAAGAAAAAGCCGCTGAGTCATTACTGGTAAATACATCTAACAAACTGTAGTTTAATGTGAACAATAACTCCAATATTATTTCTTTTAAAATCTCCATTAGTACATCATTGCTGCTAATCCCATAATTCTTAGCGATACGACATCAAATATGGCTAACATTTCTTTCAACAGACCAAATTTATACCCATGTCTTCTTTTGCAACAGCATTATGAGAAAATAATGTTACCTTCATCCTTCAGTGGTCAGAGGATGAGACTGGTGACACTGTACACTGTTCTGTTCCCAGTGCCATGAGTTTAAGTCCCAACTCCCACACTAAACTGGATGTTGCTTCCCACTCTACACACCCTTTTGCTCTGAACTGTCCAGTGACGGGCAATATGGGCCAAACATCTTTTAAAAAGTGTCAGTTTCATGTGGTTTGGGTCAGTAATTACAGATACATAAACCAGCATTTTGAGTGTTTGGGAATCCTGAGCTGCTCATCTCTTCTACTTTAAACGCTTAAGCATCTAGAATATCACATGAATGCGAGTCGCGGCCTATTGTGGATTTAGTTTTTTCATCAAAAAGAAAAGCTAAGAAAGCTGCACATGAGCAGAATGTTTTACATAAAGTGTACTTTGTGATTTGATCCTTTTTGATTTGCAAAGGACTCTGCACTACTTATTGTCTCTTGTGACACTGTACTCTTAACATGAACTTGCCCTGCCTTAATAGAAAATCTATTCTCCAAATCTGTAGAAGCTGTGTTGTAATTAAATGTCCATTGACAGACCACATTTTTGGGGTCTTTCACTTCAATATCTTTGCAAAGGCACTGTGGGGGTGAGGTTAAAAGGCCGTTTTTTTGTTGAGCGTAATCCCAGACTGGTGGATACCCAATAACGGCCACTGGAGTAATAACAAACAGGACCACATGTTACGGGTCTCATGGAAAACTGACTGAAGAGAACATCAGATGCTAAGGTTCAACTTTGTTTGTTCAAAATTAAACAGGTCATTTATTAACCAGAGGACAGGCGGGCAGATTTGGCTGACCTGGATTCTGGGTCAGCCAAATCTGTGGCATTAAACACAGGTATCTTCACACTTGTAGTGCGAAATCACAGAGGATCAAGACCGTCTCACCATGCTGGGTTCTCGGGTGCGGACCTCCTTCCCTCTCTTGATGCCCCTCAGGCAGTTGGGTACAGCCACAGTCCGGACGGGGGTGGCGTCCAAAGAATCGGAGCTGATGCCTGCCACTCTGGCCTTCCAGGACCCAAGAGCGTTTCAGGTGAAGACACCGGGAGAGCTTCTGCGAGCGCTGGGCGTCTTCCGCCTCTGCTCCTTCCCACTGCTGGTCAACAACTGTGGCACGGTAAGAAAACACATGATCTATGTTAGCCCAGAGTACTTGCATTCAGAATATTGAATTTAGTTAGTTTCACTCAAGAATATTTGACTTGTTTAAGCAATATTGTCATCATAGAGAATTGATTCATCCTGAAATAAAACACAAAAGCTTGAGATGAGTAATATTTAACAGTTTTGCTTTATTGATAATGGATTTAACATGATATGTCCATAAAGCCAGGAAAGTCCCACTGAGATCCAGAATCTCATTTTCAGGGGAGTCCTGGCCCCCAGAGAGACTCTATTGTCCATGTTTTAATGATAGGGGAAACCTACCTGGACAAGAGGAGTACACAGACCATCTTGCTGTGAAGACAGAGCACTAACCACTGCGCCACCGTGCCACAATTAAAATGAATAACTGTAAATGTTGACTATTGCACAGTGGTAGCAAGCACTACTTTATCCTTTTAATTATTAGATTTCTTTGATTGTTATACTTCCATTGTGTTGCTTTAGTTGATGTCGATTGCCCGGAGACTCCTGGGAAAGAGGGGCTTTTCCATGTTCCTCCGACCCACAGTGTATGCACAGTTTGTGGCTGGAGAGGATGAGACGGAGATATCCCAGTCCATGGAGAAGATGAGCTTGTTGGGACTGAGGCCGATGCTGGCAGTTCCTATTGAGGAAGATCTTGGAGAAAGCACAGGGTAATGCTTTTTTTAAAGATACTATAAACGGAACTACACTGCCTGGCCCAAGAAAGTATTTTGTCATAATTTTAGTCAAAGGAATATTTTTTCTGACTAAAATTGGACATATGACATATTACTTGAATAAAAACTTTTGAGAGTAGTTGTCTCAATGCTTGGCTCCAGCAGCTTGAAATTCTCCACAAACGTACGTATCACTGAAATACACATGTGGAGAACTGTAGGAGTTAGTATGGCCTTGGGGTCAGAAAACTCATGAATTACCTACACATGGCCATAGATTTGATCAGAGTCCTCAATAACAGCAGTGAGAGTTATCATTTATGTATGGGTTGAGTGCATTTGGTGATTAATAATTAAATCATATTCACAGGGAGAAGAGGTATGAGGACAATATGGAGGCCATGCTGGAGTGTGTCCGGATGTCGCACAGTAACGCATGGAGCAAAGACCCCATGATGCAGCTGAAGATCACTGCGCTGCTCAGCCCAGAGCTGTGTGTAAGGCTCATGACTAAACCTGGACTTTTGCACATATTGTGAAGCCCTAATCAGCGATATTAATTTATATAGCAAATACCACAATGTAGAGTAATGTCGGGTAGGTATATTTCAGCGACTGCATATTTGTTCAGCTATCTTTTGGGGGCAAAGATAAGCAGCTGTAAAAGCAGACTGCAATTCCCATCAAATCACTTTATCCTATTGGCAGCATCTTTGTGTTCTCATACCAAGGTGAAACTCACAACCCTGATGGCACAACAAGCCTATGACCTAAATCTCCTGGTCAGAGCCATGGACGGAGAGGTAATTTCAACTATCTGCGTTATTAATTTTAGTTTGCCCCAGTTTGCTGACCCTTTTTTCCCCCCTTCAGTCAATCAGCTTCCCTGGTTTAGATGACAACGACAATGCACATTTACTTTGTGGACTCAGGAGGCTCGACAAAATTGCCAAAGTAAGTTTCTAGATCATATCATGTAGATATTTTAAAACATCTAAACAGATGATCATACATTAGACATTATTTGGACATGACACAGAAAGATACAGCAAAATAATAAAAGATTAAGTAGAGGGTGACGTATGTTTAAAGGCGAGTGTGGACAAAGTCAGAGTCTTGGTTGATGCGGAGTACACCTACATGAACCCCGCCCTCTCCCTGGTTACCATGGTGATGATGAAAAAGTTTAACACTGATGGCGCTTGGATTTGGAACACATACCAGTGTTATCTCAAGGTAAAGGCAGACAATTTCCTTTTTACATATTTAAAGCCATACTCCGTAACATTTTATTCAGTCAATAAAAGTACAAGCGTTTTTGTGTGTGTTTTGTTAAATAGTCCTCAAAACCACATCTTTACTCCTCTCTCGTAACTTTGTCGCAGGCCGGACTTTACCAGCTCGTCTTTGCTTGAATACAGGTGGCCAAGCTAAAGGTTTACATGCTACATCTTTCATTAGGAGTATGGTGTTTGTTTTGTTATTATGGTTTTAAGACTGTTTAATTGTCACTTGGAATGTTCCGCAGTGTGGCTTTAAAAGCATGAATGGTTTAGTTTAGTAACATTATTGATGAGATTATTCATACCAGGAATCCAGCTCTCTGATCCGAGAGGCTATTGACCTTTCAAAAAAGGAGGGATTTTGTCTCGGGGTCAAACTGGTGAGAGGGGCCTATATGGACAAAGAGAGGAAGCTGGCGGAGAAGGAGGGGCGTCAAAGTCCTATACATAACTGCTGGGAAGACGCCAACGACAGGCAAGAGTTCTGAAACTGTCAGATTGTGAACTAGAGCATAACCTTTTACTGATACTCGTTTTGTGTGCAGTTATAATGGCTCCTTGAACACCATGCTGGAGGTAATCTCAGAACAACCAGAGCGCTACAGGATCATTGTGGCCACACACAATGAGGAGTCAGTCAGACTGTCTGCACAAAGGTACATCAGTTCACTTTCGTTTTTTTCCTTTAAGGGTTGGGTTGGTCAATTATGAAGATGGAGGGAACTTGCGTTGCTCAAAAGTAATGTAAAGTATGTCCCTCACCATGTCCCACCAAAATAATCCAAAAAGTCCCACATTTTCAATTATTTGAGGTGGTCACAATTCTCCCACTTTTTCTGACTGACACTGGCACCAAGAGGCTGTTTTTGTTGTTCTTGTGCTTGGATGTAAATTGTAGGTACCTTTAAAAGTACAGTGCTGTACTACTTAAATCCCACTGAGCCAGCCAAGGTCCAAACGATTGTATACATTTAACCATTTCTTCTGTGTTTTACCTCCAGGATGGAAGAGCTGGGCATAGACAAAGAAGACGGTTCGGTTTGTTTCGGTCAGCTGCTGGGCATGTGTGATCACGTCTCCCTTACTCTGGGTAAACAGCAAGACTCAGTGTTGCACTAAACCACAACATACAAAGCCACATTTATAGTTGAACATATTGCGCTCTAACATTACATTTGTCATCCTGCAGCTAAAGAGGGCTATGCCATTTACAAGTCTGTACCATATGGCTCAGTGGATGACACACTCCCATACCTGGTGCGCCGGGCTCAGGAAAACCGCACTGTGCTGCAGGGAATCCGCAAAGAGAGGGACCTCCTGAGGCAAGAGCTGCGCAGAAGATTCAGACAGAAACTGGGCATGGCCACTGCATAGACCACAAATAAGTGCATTTAAATGTTGGAGCAGAAAAATATGAACTCTTGTCAATTTCCTTGTAATTGTGAGCATTGAATTGTCACAGTAATCATTGACAACATTTAACATGTTATTTATATTGCACTTTACATCTCAAAGCTTGACCTGTGACCAATTATAAAATGGGCTTATGTTGTGAAAAACTGAAGAGACTCAGAATTATGTTTTAATTTGTTTATTAGGTTATTTGTTGACATGTTTGTTACCTAACTGACCACTCTACAACACCTTATTCGCCTTGAAGCTTTTCACTTCAAATACACTCCTAGTATTTAGTGGCTTGTACTGCAATTTATTTGAAAACTGCATACAGTCAAGTCCCAAATGCAGTCTATATTGTTTTGGAATGAAGTTCAACTCGACAAAAGTGAAATCCACGCAGAGTTTAGTAGTTGCTCTGGTTTTGGTTTCTGTAGCCGCCTCTCTGATAGCCAGACTTATTCTGCTGGTAAGATCCTTTTTGATCTGTAAAACAAAGCCATGTGAACAAAACGTGTAGTGATAAACAAATACATTAAAAAAAGAATTGAATTACCTTTTCCTCTTTGATAGCCTTGTTTCTGTTGGTAGCCTCCTTTTTGATCTGAGGTTTAAAAACATTTTCTTAATGGATTGTTCTACAATCTACAATACATACTTTTGCAAAAGCTGGACAAACCTCTGTTGAAGTAGCCTCCATAAACGCCTTGTTTCAGGTCAAACACGCGCTCGTTGTTCTCCACAAGGCTGCCCAGTTTCTCTGCGAGTTGCAGAGCCATGTTCTGCAGAGAGGTGGGCTCTGTGCGGTGCATCACCACAGTCTGAGTGGGCTGGTCAAGAGATGCCTGTATGTACAAAACAAGATTTTAATAACATTGTTAAGTCTAATGCAAAAAGTTAATATAACAAAATGACTCACCATCAACTCCTCATTAATGATCATTTTACTAATGATGCTGTGAACAGTGGCGATTTCCAGCTCAAACATGTCCGACAGCGTCTCCATGCTGCAGGACAACCACAGTTAGAAGAAATGCCAAAAAGCATGTGCTCACTTTTCAGGTTAACCCGTGCCCACCTTATGGAGTCATAGACACTGCTGTACGTGAACAGGTAGGTCCTGAGCGACTCCTCCTGAATTTTTCTGTAAACACCCACCAAACAATTACCAAAAATTAAACATGTCTTTCAAATTGCAATAGTTAAACAATGTATTACTTCAAAAGTACCAACCTGACAAGCATCTCCCGCACTCTCTGAGTCTCAGGAAATAGGTCCCACACTTTGCTGTTCATCTTCTCATTGATTATAAAGGAGTGGCAGGTTCTCCAGTCTCCCATCTTCATGGCTTTGCTGGCAGCCACCACATGCTCCCTCATGCTCTCTGGTGGTCCTAAAACCACAAACACACAACTCATTGATTCACCCATTCCTTAACGCAACACGCTGAGCTGTCGTCGACGTCTGGTGTACCTAAGAGGGGCTGTCTCTCCCCCACTCTGAGCTGGTGGTGAAACTGCTTGCTGATCATTCTTCTGCGGGCATCGAACTCGTGGGCAGCCATGTACGGGATCTCTAGCAGCATGGCAGATACCAGGTACACACACTCCAGCAGTTCCAGATTGATGTGCATGTGGAAGGGCACCTGAACAATGGAACGTTAAATAAAGTTGGTCATGCAGCCAAACAATGTCAGAGTCATCTTAGAACGTCTCTACACACTTGTCTTCTCTTCTCGATTTTCTCCTGCTCTGCATTTCTCTCCTGCATGTTCCTCATGAGCAGACCCTGGCCTAAGAGCTCCTTAGCGCGGCCTGATGACTGGATGTCCAGCAAAGCATTGTGGGCATCTTTTATCATGCCTTGACGAAAAGCGCAGATTCCCAGTTGGACCATAGTTCTGTTGTACAAGATCTGCAAAGAGAAACGGCAAACACGTCATTGTAATAACTTCCTAATGCAACTACACAATATTATTTGGGGTCCTCGCTTCTTACCTGCACAGGAGGGTCAGCATGCTGGATATTGTCCTGCAGATGACTCATCAGCATCAGGTCTCGAGCCTGGTACCAGCGGGAGTGCAGCGCGTGGTGGTAAATGTGGCAGAGGATTGCACATGTGCGGATACGGTCAGTGCGATCCTTGGCATAAATAAATTTGCAGAGACGGTCCATGATCACAGCACTGTCCTCGCCTTCACTCTCCTCCTGGTCCTGCTCAGACTAAGAATCGTATAAAACATGATGAGGAAATATTCGCTGAACGCGTGTAATCGTTGAGGTCTGTTTGCTACCTTGGTCTCTCCCTGGAGGCCGAGGCTGCGGCGATGAGCCTTGTAGTCAAACTTGTAGTACGTGTGCATGATCCTCCGGAGGTACACGCGGCAAATCTCCTCCGTGCTGCCCTTGTTCTCCAAGTATGAGAGCAGGCGGTCAATGATGCCACAAACCCGGCCCTCGTCCTTAAGATTGTCCACATACTCTGTTGGATTGGTATAACCATATTATTAAATTCTGCAACTAAAAATACAAGACACCAAACATCACAAATGATAATTCTATGACAAACCTTGAGAGTGAGGATCTGTGTTCTGCATGATCTTCGTAAACTCTTCATCCATTCTTTCCACAAGAGTTAGAACACAACCTCTCACCCTGAAAGGCTGTTGAAGATAGAATGTTTTTTGGTAAACTCTTTTGTTGTCAACTTCCTTTTTGTCCAAGTTGCAATAATATACATTACCTGGTCTGAGATGGCCAGATGCTCACTGTCTTCTGCTATATTCTCTCCGATGAAGATGTTGTTGTGCTCAAACAAAATGTCCAGTAGCTCATCAATACAGTCCAAGCACTTCTTCCACATGTCGGCCTAAAGGGGGAAAAAAGGTTCAATATAAAAATCACATTACACCAAAGTCACCAAATTGTTTTGGAAGAGAAAGCGTGTAATAACAAACCTTCATAAAGGCTGCCAAATTGGGATTGTAGTCATACAGAGAAGCAATGATGTTAAACTTGATTTTAACCAGGATAGCCTGACCCAAGTTATTCTCTGCTGCAATGATTGCCAGAGCATGAAGTAACTCGATTTGTGCCGCCCTGTTGGAAAGAGTTTTATTAGTCCATCAGGAGGAGCAATACACAAGTCCATTGTAATACAAAGACATTGCAGTTACCTGTCTGTGCCCTTTTTGCCCCTTGCCTGCAAAATCTCATTCAGCTTCTTAACCACAACAGGGATGTTGATTTCAGTACCCTTGGCGAACATTTTAGGCTTTTCCTTAAACAAAGGTATTTTCATTATTGAACTGTTGGTTTCATTTTGTGGTGCTGGAGTAGGTTTTAATCTGGGTTTACCTTGACGAGAGGGACGCCACCTTTGACTTTCTCCCATCCTCCTTCCTCCCCCTCTCCAGCCTCATCACCAGCCTCTTCATCAATACGCTGCTCCTTCTTCGTCTTCTTCCGTTTTCCAGCTTTCTTTTCTAAACCCTTCTCACTCTCTTGGGTCCTGCCATCAGGAAAATAGACAGTTTAACAGTAGACCTAAACTTTATTTGAACAATATCAGCTCATATACAAAAGAAGTCAAGTTAGGGCTGCACAAAAAAACCCCAAAAAAAGACAATACGGGGGCACAGTGTTGCGATAAGGATATTATTGTGATATTTTACAAAACCATTTCAACACAGCATGTTGAAATGCTGAAAAACAAATCATAACTCATTTGTTTTTCAGCAAGACTTAAACCCCCCCCACTAAATTAGGACAAAAACAAGGATAAAATAAAACAAAATGAAGAAAATTATAACTAAAACTGAACTTTTGCGCATTTATATGTTCCATGCATTTTTTGTTTCAGGCTAAGTTTGCAGCCAGACTGAAGACTTCAGTGATTTTGCAATATACTGTGGCTTCTTGCGATGAGGACAACATAATATTGCTATACAATATTTCATGCGATATATTGTGCAGCCCATAGTAAAGTCATGTTATGAAGGACATGATTTCTTGTTATTCGGTGGTGCCAGCAATAAACAATTCTGCAAGCTCTCAAACTCTGCAGAATTACTACAAGTTTTTTCATTTGTAACTTATAGTTCTCGCAGGCGACCAAGTGATTTTTGGATGTGCGCGTCTGCGTAAATTATGTTAATATGAATACGTACACAATACACTTACTTTTTAAGGAAGACCACAGCGAGAGAAGAGCTTTTGCCCTCGCCTTCATCTGAGCTCTCACTGCCACCGCTGACCGAGTCAGAACTCCAGTCTTCTTCATCCTCATCATCATCATCACTGGATGAAGACTCGTCCTGGTGATGTTTGAATTGTTAATATTTACCTTGACAATCACAGTCCATTTATTAAACTAAACAGAGACGCTTACCCCTGACCCTTTGGCCCCTTTAAGGAATTTGCTGGCATCTGGGAGTCCCTCTGGTTTTTTCTTCAAGAAGCTCTGAGCAGTCACCTTCTCCTTGGGTGTGTCCGATTCACTTCCTGAAGAGTCACCTGAAAGTTAAAAAAAAAAAAAAGTGTTTCTCTGTTAGGAAAAAACATTACAATTATTGTGTTTCATTTCATTATTATTATTATTTTTTACCAGATTCTGCAGCTTCCCTTTCCTCATCTTCATCACCAGAATCCTGTGGGTTCTGATACAGGGAAGAGAACCAAAACAATGCTCAGATAAACATTCCTGTTTATTGTGATGGGGGAAAAAAAGAATAAGTATTACCTCTTTGTAAGCAAGAATTTCTGTTTCAAAGTCCCTGTTGTATTTGCGAATCTTTTGGCGCAGCGTACTGAGTGCCTTGGCGTTGTTTTTGTTCATTTTCTTTTTGCCTTCTTTGTCCTCCCAAAGCTGTGAAGATTTATCAATTAATCAATTGCTAGTTCAATTTGAATAGTTTCATTCTGTAAAATACAAACCTGGTTAAGGTAATCTTCGAGGTCGGCCAGAAGGCGAATGTAGAAAGAAGGAACTCCCTCTTTGTCCACAATATTCTTGCTTTTTGTAAAAGCTCGGCATAGCTGTTCAAACTCCTCCAGACATTTGGACATATCCCGGATCTTCATGGCATTGCGGATTGTTTTGATGAGATTAGTCAACTCTTCAAACCTGGAATTTGAAGATGTTATGTGTGAAAATGCCTTGGAAGAACATAACGGTATAAAATTTACAGCACAGGTTATAATATAGCTGACCTTTTGTCCTTGGCACTGCGCACAACTCTTTTAGTGTCCTCTTCATCATCACTAAGCAGTATAGTCCTATGAAAAAGAAACATCAAATGAGATTATGAAGGTTAAACAAGAACAAGATAATATGGACATTTTACTGACGGCTTGAAGGTGGCTCCAGGTGCCTTGGGCGCGATCTCATCAGCGGACGAGGACTCCTCTGACTCACTGTCAGAGCCGGTGGCAAAGAAACGCGACATTTCTGCAGAAGGGTCTTAACCTGTAGAAACAGAAAGGCATAGCAGAAATATTGATTGAACATTTTTTTTCTTTTTACAATACTTATATAATTCTCCAGCATAAGCATTAGTTTACCAGAAAATGATCAACTGACAAGTAGGCTCTACTGGCATGTTAATGCTCCTGCATCCATGTAGATCTGAATTATGCAGTTTTAACAGTCTATTGACTCTCTTTTCGTGTTTCGTTTAAAACTAGCTAAAGTGCCCTGGCAATTTTCCTTATCGCGGATGCTTTGAGCCTCGCCCTCGAGGGAGGATCGTTTAATTCGGCGATTTTCACCGGATGTTTAGGTGAACGGTGGGCAAACAGCTGATTTATCCAGCTGTGAAGAGCTGTTTATTAAAATCACAGATCTTTTTCGGCGCCAGGGTCGGTTTGTGAATATTGTTTTGACCCACGGTAGAGCTATTATCCTTTTAAAACATTTGTGTTGCCCACTAAAGCCTCGGACGTGACGACACGGCGATCGCTCCTACAGAATACACGCACCACAGTCCACGTTTCACTTAGAAAAGATTAAATATGTAGAACGTAAACGAACGTGGATTTATTCATATTAATTCCGCCCTCTTCTAACCATTAGAAACATCAGAATATGATCATGAGATCGACGTTCACCCGATATCACATCCATATGGCGCACAACAAATGCTAACTTTAGCCTGAAGCTAACCTGCCGTACGCACGTTTGCTCCACAAAAATAGAGCATGAAGCCCCTTTAATCCTTATAAGAACATCAACATTTCCCAAATTACTCACCTACGTATCAACAAACGTTACTGTGTAATGTTTATGCTGCTTTATAGTAGAATATAAATCCAGTTTTGCAGTTAATAGACCACAAACACAGGCGTGCTAAAGCCTTGCCCGGCGACTGCGTCAGTCAAAGGAAGTGCGTGTCGAAACGGACAGACTGTGTCACAGCGCCCACTAATGGTGGCATCTGTAAAGAGTTATGAAAACACTATTTACTAAAAACAATGTATGAAGGATTTCAAACTCACAACCGTTTAATTTAACAAACGTTTACAGCAATTGGTTTACAGCAGATTTATTCAACACATTCAGCAATTATAGACATTTTTTGTTATAAAGGGAACATTATTTGTCACATATTCAACTCCTATTTACACAATAATTGTCTTTCTCGATACACCCAGGAGAGCCAAACTGCAATCTGGCCCTCAGACCAATTTTTGTTGGTCTTCAGGTGTCTTACATAAAGCATAGGCCTAAGGAACATTATAGTGTGAGCAGGCAAAATGTCCTTGGCCTAAATAAAAGGTGTGGTTGCACAGTCTCGGCTTTAATGCAATCAAGTAAATGTTTCACAGCATTGACCACTAGTACATGGTCCTCGAGGACTAGGCCATATGGGCCATACACACTTCAAATGTATGGCCCACGATTAAAACACCCCTGACAGTGTCTGAGGTCATGAGAGCTTGGGCACTTGAGAACAGCTTGGAACAGGGCCATGACAGAGCAGGGTGACAGAACCACGGTTTAGAAATATGGTAGGATAGACTGTACAAAAACAACCCAAAAATAAAATGCTAACTGTACATATAAAAGAAACTTTCTGTGCTGAAAGTAGAAGGTCACTCACATGGACATCTAAAATACACCATTGACACCAGGGTATACAGGATAATAATTTTATTTACTTAAAACAACAAACTACAACAATCCCTCGCTGTCAATCTTATTTACTTTTTCCACATGCAAATCTTGGGTTCTCATTTCCTCAGTAGTTCTGGGAATAGAAATAAATAATGAAGAGTGCATAATAAAAAAAAAACAGAACAACACACACATAAAAACATACCTTCCTTTAAAACTCTTATTTCTTCATCTTTCAGTTGGAGCTGCGCCTCCAGTGAGGTGCACCTGGCACAATCTGTTAGAAATAATTACAGACACAATAAGGTTGGAAAGGGGCACAATTATCTTTGGTTATCTTTGGGTACCATGGCACTGAGGCTTTGTAGTAGGGGCCTTTAAAGTATTAGCTGGTGGTCTTAAGGTCCTATGGTTGTTGGTTGTTTCACAAGCTGCTGTACTTTCAGATGATGTCGATGGTCCTAAAGAGTCTACAAAATACATTAACACCCAAATAAGTCTAAACTAAAAAGAAAACTTAAAACAAATGTCAAATTTATGTGGATAAGCTACCTTGTTTTAGAGGTTTTGTAGGTAAAGTTCTGTGGATTAATGAAGGAGCCTTCAGGCTTTTGGCCTTTGAGGTGGTGTCTGAAGAGGAGGCGGGAGCTTCTGCTTTACCGGCTGACAACGGATTATCTGAAATAAATATTGCGCACAGCTTTAAAATTGCTTTTTGCACACATGTGGAGAGACACATAAGTACTAGAGACAAATTACCAGTCTTTTTCTTCTTTGCTGCTGGTAAGGCATCAGTTTTCGGTAATGGATGTTTCTTTGCTTGTGATTTGTTTTTTGCAACGGGGTCTGTGCCTGTGTGGAAGAGCATTGTGATTACGCATGATTATATCCATTTATCTGGGAGGAGTAAACAAAGGGCCACTGTATGTACCTCCAGCAGATTTATCCGAGCCTGACTGGGCAGTTGAAGAGCCCTTTACATTTGGAGGCTTTAGACCCTGCCCTGCTCGCTGGATGCCTGAAGGCACGCTGCCTGCTTTTCGTAAACCAAACACTGGCAGCTTTAATGCTGAAGCAGCTGAAACAAAAACAAACATGATGTAGTATTCAGTGGTGTATGAAAGCATTCTGAAGCCACTGTAAGAATCTCACAACCTAAACAGATATGTCTCAAAACCAAAGCAAACTGATTTATTTCTAAAATATATTTGCCACTTTTTTTTTCTTCCCAAAAACAAAACAAATTGTCCTTACCATCCGCTGTGGATCTCAAGTTGTAAGAGTTTGGCATTTCTCTGGTCTTTGAAAAAATAAATAAATAAAAAATACATAACATAGATTGTTTGTTAAGTAATTTCAGAAATGTATAGAGCAGTTACCAAATCCTACCTGGTTAATGAGTTGAGCATTGTTGGTTTTTGGTGCCTCAATCTGTCGGGTCGTGGGCTGCCCTGAATTCAGTAAGTCAGGACGTTTTGGAAGTAAGGAAGCTGGCTTGAACTTTGAAAGCAGAGATGGTGGCTTCAGCTGGTTTTTAGGTGGTTTTGTGGAAGGCTGGCGCAAAAAAGTCTTCCGGTCAGACACAATATTTGAAGGCACTTCTGAGGATACAGGAGCACTGGGCTTACTGGGTCCCTCTCCATACAACCTTTTCTGGGCCGCTGTAGTTTTGCTCTCTTTGTCTACAGTGAACATGAATGGTGCATTTGTGGACATTGGTGTGGATGTAACCAAAGGGTCAGACCTGAATTCCAGTGAGCTATCCAAATTGAAAATGCTTCCCCTGCGACTTTCAGTGTAGAGATTAACTATAGATTCACAAAGAGCAAGTCCATTGTTTAATGAGTTCTTCATTTCACCACTGCTTGATTCTTCAGCTGCTGCATTGAAAAGACTCCCCTGAGGCTCAGCTGGTTTAAGATCAGGAACTGCGGTCTTTTGTATCTTTTCACCCAGCATCTCTGGGAGATTAGGTTCAGCACTGGTCTCATTTTTCACTGGGGAAGGAGAGGACCCGCCTTGCGCATCTTGTGACTTGTTAGCCATTTTAGTGATTTCTTTATCAGTTATTGTCCCATTTGGTTTGCTCTCAAATGTATTCTGAAGAGATGTACTTGTGGAACTGGCTTGTCCTACAATTGTACTTCCACTAGATTTTTGCAGAGAATCCTTTTCAAATGACTGGTTTCGCATTCCACAACTTTGGCTGGTCTTTGAATCTGAGCGGTTGTCGTTCGTAATAGGGGAAGATTCTGGGCTTGTCCCATTTGTTTTGCTCTCAAATGTGTTCTGCAGGGATGCACTTGTGGAACTGGCTTGTCCTACAATTGTACTTCCACTAGATTTTTGCAGGGAATCCTTTTCAAATGACTGGTTTTGGCTGGTCTTTGAATCTGAGCGGTTGTCGTTCGTAATAGGGGAAGATTCTGGGCTTGTCCCATGTGGTTTGCTCTCAAACGTGTTCTGCAGGGATGCACTTGTGGAACTGGCTTGTCCTACAAGTGTACTTCCACTAGACTTTTGAAGAGAATTGTTTTCAAATGTCTGGTTTTGCATTCCACAACTCCCGCTGGTCTTTGAATCCGAGCGGTTGTCATTCATAACAGGGGAAGATTCTGGGCTAATCTGCTTGGTGCTCACATTAGTGTTTTCTGACAGGGGTGGACTGCTACTTGAAGTTGAAAGATCCACAGTCTGGTTCTGTAGGATTGATGCATGCATTGCAGCATTATCTTGAACTGTGGTAAACGTGCAGTTTAATATTACAGCCGTGCCTTGTTCATTCCCCGTTGTGTTGTCAGAACTAGGGTCTTCTCCAGTTGTTTTGAGAGGCTCACCTTTAAGCTCAAAAGTGCCATTATTAGAGTTAGTTCCTGAAGACTGTGACACTTCACACCGAAGAGATGCATTAGATGTACTTAAATCCCGGGTAATATTAATAGGGTTGGCTATTGTAACGGGTTGAGTCCTATCCACCATGTCGGTACTGTTTTCGGAAGAAGACTTACTACCATCAAATGTACTGCTCAGAGAAATATCCTGGGTAACTTGAACATTTTTAACATCTTCAACTGTGCCATCAGACTCGCCAATGCTTGCAGTGAGAGAATGGGTTAAGTTACAATTGAAGGTTGCAGACATTTTTTCCAGAGAAGATGGGCTTATTGGTAGATGTGCAGTTTTTGCTGAGAGCACTTCACCAGATGTTTGTTTGGAGTCATGAGTCGTCTCCAAGGTTGGGCCTTCCCTTTGAAGTAACAGAGAAGATTTTTCAGGGGTTAGTGTCGAATTACTGTCAATTAACGGGTTGTCTTTCCCGTTTCTCACGTTTGCTTCACAAAAAGAATCGCGGGTGTCATCCAAGAGGGTGATTTCTGGGAGGATTTCATCACGCAGCCAGGCAACAGGTGTCATTTGACTCAGTTTCGAGTTGAGGTATCCATCCAAAATTTGCAAAGGTTTCTTCAGCTCCTTAGACAAAACTGGGGTACTAGTTTCACCGTTAAATTGTGTGTTTGTCATATTCATTGGGGAGTTGCATGTTGCATCAAGCAGGGTGATTTCTGGGAGACTTTCATTTAGAACAGACCATGCACAGCTGTCCTTATCTCCGACAGGTAACGCTGAAACACCTGTACTAAGTTTAGTTGGGCCTTTCGAAGAAGAAATGCTTTTATTTCTAATATTGAGGTTCTTTAAAACAGGAGTCAGTGCGGATGGTAGACCAGACGTGCATGGCTTTCCCTTGATATTCCGGTTTGGTGTGCGAGTTGTAGGGCCGTCTTCACCCAACAGTGCGGCCGGGGGAACATTCTCACAACCTTCATCATATTCTTGTGGCTTCTGACATGCAAAAGATGATGTGTCCATTTTCTTATTGGCCATGCTGCACAACTCAAAATAATAAGGATTTGTTGTTTATTCCGGGACTAGTCTTCCAACAGATAATCTTCATGAGCTTGCCGCCTGCAAATAAAACAAAAAAAATAGTGTAAGATTAGTTTCATTGTTAGAAATGTTCATGTAAATAAAAAGGCATTCACAGAAGCTAGTCATAGTGGATGAAACACACAAGATCCAATGTTTAATGCCAACGAGGTCTGTCACTGCTATTTTGCCGTCTCCTCATGATAATGCGTAAAAAGACAAGCCAAGGGTTCACACCACTTTTTTTGTTAATTTTATGCACTTGGTAATTGTTTGACAGATAAAACAATTGATTTCAAACCGTCATGTCATTATACATCGCTCAATAAACCTAACCAAAACATTGTTCCTAACCTTAAAGGCCCTATGCCTCATTTTTTCATTACAAACAATGAAAGCCACTATATTAAAACTCATCCCTAATCTTCCAAACATATATGTAACATCCCCATTCTTCACAGGGACATGTTTATAGGCACATTTCACAACGTGCAGGGTCACTTTTCAGGGTCACTTTCAAAAGAATGCTACAAAACTAGCCTCCAAGCCCATGCAATTGATGCAAATGCTTTATAATTAGATCTACAGTGTTTTCCCCACAACTGTCTGAGTTTGCAACATACTTAAGGAAGACAAAACAAATTTGATTCTAAAACTAGAAAAAAAAATCAGGTACAGCTCCTTTAACTGTTTACTTGTTTCTAAACCGTTTTCCAACAGCAAACATAAATGTGACGGCAAAATAAGAAGTGTTAGCAAAGCTGTAAAGCTGTACTGAATCTGCCAAGAACAGGTGGGTTAATATTGACTTTAAATTGCAATACTGTATGTGTTAGTGGTTGTTGTTTTTTACTCAGGAAGTTTGAAGACATTACTGACATCTAGTTAGCCAAGGTTAGCAGTTACTTACCATTCCCAACAGTCTTCTCCGCCTCGATGAACTTTACTACATAGTATTAAAAAACATCAAATGGATCGTTAAAATAACAACAAGTTATGTCGGAGTCGGATGAGAGTCAACTTTGGTTCAAATGTGTGTCGTGTGTGCACATCGATTTGAACAAACCAGGCTCCACCAATCACTACATGGACTGACTTCTTCTACGTTCAGACGAGCGCACACAAGCTACTCTTTCGGCACACTGCCCCCTAGCGCTGCTACAAAGTCCCAAGCACTATAAGGGATATGCTTTACAGACAGTAAAACACTGAATGTTCTTTATAAAAAAGACCATGTAATAAAGCCTGCAAAGTTCCATTTGATCACGTCTTTAATTACATTTTGGAAAATCAACAGTTTTATATACAGAATCATTATTGGCATAAAAAACTATGGTCATCTTCATTGTTTGCAGTTTTACAACTTGAGTCTCATGGAAATATGTACACTTTTTTCGTTTTTTCCGTTATTCTTTTGCTGTTTTCTTTAGTTTACTTCTGAGTTCAGACATTAATGGATTGCCAAAACTGTTGAAAAGAAAACAAAATCACATTGATTAAAAATATATATTATATGGGTTGCATACACTATGTCTATTGTATGCAATCAATTGTATGTAATTTACCTTGGGTGATTTGGAGGCATCCATTTAGGTCTTGGTGGCGAGTCCTCTGGCATGAATTTATCATCATCATCATCCCCTACCGGTTTTGTCTCCTGTAACATAATGTATTTTTTTAATGGTATTTTGGGGTAGTATGTTGTCAAATGAACAAAGCGACTGAAACAAACAAACAAACAAATAAACAAATAAACAAACAAAAATAAATAAAATAAAATAAATACATAAATACATAAATACATAAATATATACCTCAGTGGTTATTTCACTTTTATCTTCAACCATTTTCTTTGTCTTTTTCAAGACAGGGAAACCTGCTCCAAAGCCTAGATTCAGAATACAACAAATCAGTACAGAATATTTGAATTATTTACATTTTATCCATCTTGTTTATCAACTACTGAACCTGGCAGTTTAACGCCGATGCCCATAATGCCCAAAGGAACACCGGCCGGTGGCTGGCATTTTGATGGTGATGGTGACGGCTCCAGTGATGGTTTATGCAGCAGCGACCGAGGGTCTTTGGGTGGCCTCACTTTTGGATTTTTGACCGCAATTCTTGACTTTTGTGGAGAAAAGTCTAACTCCCTTACATCATCCTGTAATGAGAATGAAAATAAGATATTTACACCAACATTATAACTACTCAAATAGGTTTGAAAAATTAAAAAAAACAAAAACAAATACCTCATATGTTTTTTCATCTTCTTTGAGCTCTTGCAAGCAATCCACTTTTGGCATCTCTTGGCAGGGAAGCTGACATCCTTCTGTTGGTGCATCAGGCACGGACATTGTATTTTCAGTTTCATTTGGAGAAAATAGTTGATTGTTATCTAATGCATCTAGCTCAAAAAGTGTTCTCAGTCTTGTTGCTGGCTCATCATTTGGCTGAATTGTAAATTCACAATGTGTAGCTGGACTGGACCTAGACACTGCTACATCCGAAGAGTGAGAAGTGTCAGATTCATCCTCTGTGCTTTCTGGTGTTGTACATAAGCTTTTTCTCAAGAAATCTTCAGTGTGAGGTGTTTCAAATAAAGGCTCTGTTATAGGAAATTCACTTTGATCCTCATAACATTTGTGTAACTCGCTACTTGTAGTAATCAATTGTTCTATTTTGGGTAATTCTTGTTTCTTGTACCCATGTGAACCCCCCATGTTCAAAGACTGGTCAAAGAGCTCAGACTCGGTTGTGGATAATACATTGACGTCACACGCTATGCTTAATTCAGGCATTGACCTCAAATTGTGTCCTTCTGGCAGCTCAAGTGGGCTTCCCCCCTGCCACAGGTCCTCTACCTTTACTTCAGAGTGGTCTATTGAAGTCTGCTTTATCCACAAATCAAGAATTTCGTCCTCGATCACATTGCTAGAAATCAGTCGCTCTCGATTTTTGTCTGATAACATGGAGGTTGAAATTTCATAGTCGCCCACATCTGTCAGTTCATCTGCTTTTGATACTTCAGCAGAATCTTCACCTGCAGCTTCCAACTGTTCTTCTTCAGAGTAACTCTCAATTATTGTTGTGTTTGTGGCTCCTTCCTCAAGCTCATTCAAGCCTTCTTTTGTGACTTTAACGACTATACTTTCCACGGTCTCGAACTCGGATTCAGTTTCAAAAGTCAATGGATCATTCACCGAAAAATCCTGAAATTCATTGTCGTCAAAGGTGCTTTGGGTCAATCCGGCTACATTTGCGGTTTGAATCTCTTGCATTGCCCAACCCTCAGCAACACTGTAACCTTCACAAGAGCTGTCTCCCATTTCAAGCACAACCTCTGCTGCCTCTTCTTTTAGACCATCTTCTTTTAAGAACAAACAGGTCTCAAAATCCTTGTATGTATCCACTGCTTTCATGAGGTCATCTGCTCGTGTCTTCTGCTCGGGCCCAACGCTCTGCTCCTCAAATCTCTTGTTATCGGCTTCTGTTTCCATAAGATCTCCGAAATGGTCTGCTCCTCCGCTACTGCCACTGTTTTGAAGGCATTTTGCAGCTCCGCTCTCCTCCTCTTCTTGTAAGAGGGTGGTCTGGTTTTCTGTGCAATTTCCTTCTTCCAGGAACCTTTGTGTAGCACTTCCAATGTCGGGCTCATTGTTGTGGCCAGGAACTTCCCCTCTGCTTTCCTTATATGAATATAGCTGCTCCAAATCCTGCCCTCCACACTCACCCGGGGGAATATTTTTAAATGCTTTACCTTCCTCCTGTGTAGACACCCCTTCATGTTTTACTGTAATGCTATTTGTTCCCATGAAACTGTCTTCACTGTAGACTTCAAGGCCAGTGCGATCAAGAATTGCTTCAGCGCATAGATCATTGTTTGTAGCATTGTTGTCGCTTTCTCTCGTAATGACAATTTCTTCGACTAAACTAGCTTCATCCAGATTGATCGTTTTCTTAAGTCCATCATTTCCAGATCTTTCATTTCTGTGCTCCTCTTTGTCTGTAGTTGCCTCACCCTCACCATCATCAGTGACTTGTGCTTCCCTACACTCATTTCTAACAAGCTCTATGTCCAAAGTGTCTCTATCCACAACTAACGAATCATCTTTGTTCATTTTCTTCACTTCCTCACTGCTCTCGTCGGCATCAGCCATCCTGTCCTGTTTGGTCAACTCCTTTCCTACATTCAGGGCTATTTCGTTGGTATAGTCTTGATATTCGTCCCCAATATCAAAGTCTGTCATTTTAACAATATTATCATGTTCTTCTGGGCTTTCACCATCTTCTGTCTTTCTTTTCTTTTCTTCTTCGTCATCTTCTGATTCAACAGACGGTGCAACTCTTTCATCCTTCAGCAAATCGACCAAACTGTTGTCAGACAGTGAGGATGCAGTATGAGGAAGTACTTTTGAAAACGTCAGGCTTAGGTTGTCTTCCATTCCCTCATCACTCTGTGTCACATCTGCATCATCACTTTGTATATTTTCATCCACATGACGCTCATTATTGTCACTTCGCTGGAAAAGTGTTGCGTCGTCCCGTTTGGTCATGAGTTCACGCACTTCGTCGTGATCCATCTCCCTCATTTCACTGGCTCTTTCAGCTACCTCCACCACACAACTGTTTTGCTTTGTAACCTCTAAATGAACCACGCCTAAATGCAACTCTGATGTATCGTCTTGATCTTCATCTTCGATATCACATGCTGTGTCTTTGGCTGTCGTATTTTCTGGTCCTTCACTTTCTTCATTCGTCAACTCTCTTTCTTTCTCATTGCTTTCTGATTGAGCGGTGGCGTACTCTTCCATTTCATTCAGCACCGATTTCTTCTGTTGAACAAGGATCGCCTCAACCTCCAAATCTGCATCATGAATTTGCATTGTACCCTTATCCTCTTCACTATGCTCTTTTCCAATTGATGTGGTGTTTATTTTGCAGGCGTCCTCTGGCTCCACAACCAAATCAGTGTGTTCAATAGACTCCTCTCTATCAAATTCTTTTAGTAAATCAATACTTTGGTGTTTGCCCGACTCTTCCCGTGTACAGCTGTTTTGTGCAGATTCATTTATCTCATCTATAATTCTATCAGGACTATCTAAAAGTGTCATTTGAATCAGCCCCCCACCATTCTCCCTCATTAAGCCACTTTCATCTTGGTTTTCCACAGGCAGGTTAGCAACATCATTGCCAGTCTCATCTATCTCTCCCTCAACTGTGTGTTGGGTAAGTTCGGATTGAAGCTCGGATCCAGAGTCCCATTGCACAACGGGTCGCTGCTGCGGGCTAGCAGACAGCGCAGGGACGCAATGCTTCTCGTCTTCCTCCTTTGGGGTGGTGTCATTTTCCGTGTCCAAATGCTCATGATTATCCTGGGCGGGGTTTGTGTCATTTATTTCTGTGACAGGGGGCTCTGGTCTGAGGATTCTGTTCACGGTCTCTGTTATGTAGTTCTGTAGAGGGAGAATAAAAAGAAGCGTCATAAAATTACCCAACAAACATTTACTGGACAAGATACTTCCCTATTTTGCTTAATTTCCTCTGTCAAACAAGTCAGAATCTATTGCGTCAGGCTCGGATGAGAAGCCAAATGAAATTAATTTAGATGGTTCAATACTCTATATGCGGTCCTTATTATCACTGACTAAGTATTAAACTCCACATATTGGTTGCCTTCAGATACTAGAATGTGATGAAGTCATACTCCCAGATGTGGAAATACTAGAGCCAGTTTTTACCATTGATTACATGGTGTTTTAATCAGAAAAAAAAACAAACCCTGTGCTTGCACTTTTTGGAGTACCCCCAGTAACGGCTAATCTTGTTGACAAGCAGGAAACTGTTATTAAATTTATTTCAGTACTACTAGCCAGAAGGCTGATATTATTAAATTTGAATAAAAAGAACCCTCCAACCTATATTAATCGGCTATAATTTGAATTAAAAGGAAAAGTAGACGATTTTCACTCAATACTCTTACAATCTTTTCTTCTTCTTTTTTTTTTTAATTTTTAAATCTATCATTATTAGATTTTTACTGCTATATTGCACAGAAAAGTCTACAAGATCCTTGAACTACTTGAACTTAACTTACGATATAACCAGAAAATCCCCAATCATAATTTTGACTGTCCTCCTCAGTCCTCAGTGACTGACCCACGTGATCATGTCATCTGAATCCCAGCAAAGCACTGTTTGAACTATTCAAATAACATAGGTCTACATCAGTGGTTTTCAACCTTATGGAGCCGCGACCCCCATTGTAGCAGTTAAAGGGGTTCGTGACCCCCACCCGGGTCACACCATGAGAAATGGGAACATTAGCCTATATAATTCTTAATAAACAAAGTAAAATAGCACACACATGCTGCAATAAAATATTACATTATATGCTACATGAAATGGACAAGACAGAGTTTAAAAATGTGAAAATTATGTATTTTCCTCCCAGCAATGTCCTTATGTGTAAAATGAGCCTATTCACCACAACTGCCTCTAAAATCCTACAGTCACTCAAAAAGTTGTTAATTCGGGTCCGAAGTGCCGTCATGCACGAGCTTAATACAGAGACTGCAGTTACACATAAGACCTGAGATGGCAGTAGTGAGTATAAAAATGACCACCTTCAATCTAGTCCCTTTAAATACATTTTTTATTGACAAGATCTGTTGACCCCCAAATTTGTCTCACGGCCCCCAGGTTGAGAACCACTGGTCTAAATATTCATCCAGGGCCTGCAGCAGGAAATATGACGTAGGGTGCCGCCTAGTGGTCAAAATAACAGGAAACCCGTGTGTGCAGTGGTTCACTTTTTTGGATTGCCTAAACGTGCTGATCATGTGCAGACATTTTTGATCAAGTTTATCCTGAATTTCACAGCTTGATAATAGACACAAAATAAAAACGTATTGAGTTACATGAGTTGCTCACCCAGAAAGTCCAAAAAGTCCTCTCAACCCTAGACATGGGGCCATCATCTTCTGCAGGATCCATAACTCTTCTTCAGACCAGGTAGAGCGCGTGTCCTCACCTCACCTCGAAAGCTAACTTTTGGTTGAGATTTCAGTTTTTATTTCAATTAAATAAAATAACGGATTGACTGATGCAAAATGCGACACGGTTGTTACAGCTGTGGTTTGGAGGCACAGCTGAGTTCCTCGTTGTGATATGTCCGGTACGTGCGATAATATGAGGAAGGACTAAAGTCGCAGTTGTGGGCGAGCTGCACAAATAATGGTTACACAGAGCTTTGTGCTGCAGGACATTAACAATTTAACATGTGCCCATTTTACTGTATTGTGAATTCATTTCAATACATTTATTTATAACCAATTCCAGAAGTGGGTATAGTAGACCACCTATAAGAAACTGGAGTAAAGATATGAAGTATCTGTATCCTTGGAGTAGTTTAAACAGACTTTATACTTGTTTTAGAAATATCAATACTCTTACTTTAGTTACAGCACTTAGTTACTCTCTCACTGAGTAAATCTGAGTGATACTAGCATTTAGAAGAAAGTTTGTTTTTCATGTAGGATATCTTATTTTCAGATTTTTATTTTTTTTATAGTGCAGAGGTTTCAAGCTTTTCACACAAGTACTGCAAGATAAAATCAAGAGATCAAGACTATTACAGACCGAAAAGGAGTCTAAAATACAGCTAGATTGGACTAAACCACGTAAACATCATATGTGAACATGAAAAAACACTTAATTTACATGCATTAAGGTGAAGGTATACTTTATGAATCCCTGTAGGGACATTTGTTTTCTGCATTTGGAGTGAGCAGCCACTTACTAAAACATAAATAAAATAAAAACATGACTCTTACTTGAATAATTATTATTTTTTTGGCTTGGTCTTGCGGCTATTTTTACACTATGTCACACAAAGAACATTTACTTTGTGGATTCTCACTTAAGGCACCCATTTGAATAAACACATATCGAATTATGTTTTTTTTTTTCAAATACTCGCCTTTTGCTTTGATAGTTCTTTCACACCTACATAATTGCATGTGTTCATTCAGAGTTTAAAGCCTTCAATGAGAATCATACAGTGTAAATAGTGTAAAGCCAATACATAAAGTGTTTCCAATCTTTTGACCTGTAGCACATGTTTGTATTGAATGTTATAAATATCCTTCACAGGCGACATTTACTTCTGATCTCTGACATGTTGCAGGTGTGAACCCAAGTCTCAAAGGGGTTTTGTACTCGGGACTGTGGTCGACCAATAAGTGACTCAGAGGTTGACACGCAGATGTGTGTGAACAACTGCAAACAAAATGCAACCTGTGTTTAGCAACTCTTTATTTTCAAATGAGAATAGCATTACAGCAGTTGTACAAAAATACAGTACGGACATTTATATATAAAAAGATCTTGGTAATTGAAATACAGTATAGGAATAAATGTATGGACGATTAAACAATATGAAGTAATAAATAATAGTAGTAAATGTAACAATATTAAGACAAGGAAACCTAAACCGTTTAGAGAAACAAACAGTGTGAAATCAATGGAAAGATATGACATCACATTGATGAAATTTCCTCATTTGGCTCTGAAAAAGAAGAAACATGATCAGATTAAGAGGAACTTGTTTAACACCGTACACAGCACTACAGGTAGTCATATTATACAGTAGGTTCAGAAAGTTTCAGACCTCATTTATGCAGCAGTCTGATACTAAAACATCACATTTATTTGAGAATAGTCAAAACATTACCCTCTTAAAAAGGTCTCTGTTTTTTTTGGCATGAAGCTTTGAAGTTTTATTTGTAACCATACAACTAAGACATGGGTTGGCTGAAGTCTTCTCATTACACTATGCTGCAGATTATGTTTAAAGAGATGCAAGTTGGTCATTTGATGCTCACTACTGCCACCTCAGGTCTAACGCATAACTGCAGCTTCTATATTAAGTCCGTGCATGACGGCGCTACAGACAAAGTAACAACTTTTTGAGTGGCAGTGCAGGATTTTAGAGGCTGTTGTGGTGAACAGGTCTGGCATTACACATTAGGACATTGCTGGAACATGTAGGGGGATGAAAATACTAACATTTTTAAACTCTGTATAGTCCCTTTCAGAACAAAAAGAAAAGGCGTCTGAAAGGTGATTCATCAAGTGTTTGTTGATAGAAATGTAGAAAACCTTTGGTGAGCTATACAATTGGGCAATATATAATAGGGTTTGAAGCAAACAATTTCGTAGTGACCTAAGTGCAATAACTTCATACCCCTTTTCATTGCTTTTGATTTCATTATTTTCCCATGAAACAGAAAGGTACAGCCTCTATAGAATCGATCGATCTTCAGCATAAGAATGTGGTTTGGATACTTTCTGAATCCTCTGTGTGTGTTGCATCACCTGTCCAGCTTCTGTACACGGGGAGTTTCAGTGCAGGGTGCGTGATCTCCACACACACCCGCAGCCGCGCCCTCTCGCTCTCTCGGGGGCTCCGGCTCAGGCTCACTCGGTTGATGTGCAACGCGCCCGGGTCTTGCTCCTCTTCATCACTGTCCTCGTCCAGATCGGATTTGGTGTCCTCCTCTCGGCTTATGTTGTTGTTCTCTCCGTCGACCTTCTCGTCAATGTACTGTATTCCCTCGGTGTGGGGGTCGGTGACGGCTGCTTTTGTCTCTGTTGCGTCGAAATGGATACAGTTACAACCCTTTTCATCTGCAGAATATCAATGAATCTGTCTGCTGATCCTCCATTACCACAAATATTTATAAAAGATGATTACTTATTGCATGGCCATTCCTCCGTTTGTCCTTTTCAGGCAGGATCAGCGGACCCGTGGACCTTTCCAAGGCGCAGACACTTTTCAGCTCCCTCTGTCCATTATCTCCGATGTCCTCTGTCTCACTGGACACCAGCGGGAAGAGCGTAGCGCCCCCTGCTGCCCAGACTAATTTGGCTTTGGGATGTCCGCCTTTCAGGAGGAGAGAGAAGACCCCGACACCTTCGCTGCTCCAGCAAACAGAAATCGATGGAGGGATGTATGGAGCCCCTGAGGAGAACAGCCAGAAGTGAGTGAAGTTAGGTCATGGTTAGTATCCGACCTCAGGAATAATAGAGGTCTATGAATACTTCCTGCACCTAGTATAAAAGATAAACATTTTGGAAGATTCAGACCTGTATCTACATTTCTCCACAGTCTCTCGATGGGCTCGGGCAGCGAACAGTGCTGGACTCTGCAGATGACGCCCGCTTCCCTCTGCTGCTTCTCCAGTCTTCTCAGAGTGGCCGTGGCTTTGTAGAGATGAGGCTGAATCTGCAAAGGGCCAAACAGCTCTCCCCCTTTGAGCTGCTCCTCCTCGCGGTCGTCCTGCAGCCCCTCCCTCATATTCAGCCACTCCACTGCCACGTTTGGAGGGTAGAAGTCTGAGATCTCACATCCCAGGGTTACAGTTTGGTCTGCATTGGTGGTGCTGATGACTTCCGACACACACGGCCTTTTTAGGAAGCCTATATGAAGAAAATAATATTTAATCGCAAGGCAAGATTGCTGTCACGTGAAAAGATTTACAGGCCCTTGACCGCCATTTAAATACATGACATAATTTATCCTTCCTTCACCTCTGGTCTCTCGGGTTACAGGTTGCTTCAGCGCGATGTGATGGACACTGACCCACACTTTAGTGCTCCCCTTCTCCAGTTCAGAGCGGGGGAGCTTGCACTGACTGTAGGCAGAAAAGAAGCCTTCTGAGTTGGGCCGAGGGGCGGACGATGCCTGGGAGGCCACCGGGCTCAGCTCACCGCCTTGGCAGAACCAGCGGAAAGTGATGACATCCGGATGGAAATGTGAGGCTCGCACTGTCAGGCTGATCACGTCTGAAACACACAGAGTCGGTGTTAATGTAATACGTCAACATGTCTGTAACAGCAAACGCACTGGAAACAGACTCTGCACCTCTCGAGGCCGTCAGTCAATTAAATTATTGTTCGCTGTCAAATATTAGTCATAAACATACAGTAATTTCACTCATCAAACTCGTGTTGAAATAAGCCTTTGGGGCATTTTTATGTATTTTCTCTGATTGAGTTAAGAGTAAACCTAGAGTAGGGGGAAGGGAATTGTATTTGTATGTTTTCACAGACACAAGTTCCCCAAAGCGCTAACCCTTTCTTGTCTAGGGCCCTTTTCCCCAAAATGCTATACATGTGTTTATTTGGGTTTAACTCAGCCTCTACAAGGGGTACATGGCTAATCTTGGTACCAAAATAAACTTTATCCATGGGACATTTTGTTTCAGTGAAAAATAATTTTAAAAAATTATAGTTTGTAAGTAAACATTAGATTGAAACAGAAAAATCTAAATTCCGCCTGAATAAAAAACACATATTTGCACCTGAAAATGCTCTTTCTCTGTCTGTGCTGTAGCAAATAAGAACAGAAATGGAAATAATCAATATAGTGTGTGCTCCCTCTAGTCAACAAAATACCAGTAGGTCAAAACACTGAAGTTATACATGCTTTATAAAAAAAAAAGTCCAGGCGGAATCTAACTGTGCCAAATTGTGCCAAATTAAAAATAATAATAACATTTTTTTTTATTTTTTATTTTTTTTATTTTTTTACAGAAAATAAGTATTTTAGTTGTAGGGACATATCGGGTCACAAAATTGTATTCCCTGTCTAAAAATGAACACCATTTTTTCCAAAAACATTACACAATAGCATTTATTTGTCACTGACCAAAATATGTACAACGAATTATGACAAATTGACATATTGTGGCTTGCTGTTTGAGTTAGGATCTGTTGATTTGAAATTGGAGTGGATGAATGTGTTGCTGAGAGTCCACTGAACACGGAGAGGTGAAAAATATGACTGACAGTATTTGTATGCGAAAGTTATGGCCCCCGGAGATGCAGACACAAGGGGTGCGGAGCCAAATATGGCTCTTTAGAGCTTAAGGGTTAAGGGACAGTTGTTCAGTCACTATATGCTACACATGTGGTCACTGCCGCCCTGGGTTAGACTGACACACTGAAAAAAGTAATCGAGAAATTAGTCAATTCTAGTGAGTAAATGTGTCCTCGCTTCAAGAAACTATTTTCAAGAAATCTGTTCATGGGGCAGGTTCTTGATTTAAGAAAAAATATCTCATCTTACGCAAATTTTGATCAAAGCAGTACTAAGTAACTTTACCTTAATACATCATTTTTGTAGTCCCTCTGGGGGTAATACAAGTGTTAATGGGATGATTAGGGAGTCTTTCATCTCCCTATCTGGTGTCTCGCTGGCCAGAAAACCACAATTGCAACTGTCCCTGAACCGGGTCAGAGCCCCAACACACACTAATGGAATCACGGAGAAGAAGCTAACAGGCTAACGGGCAAAGCTAATTGAGGGCTAGCACCACTTAAACAGCATTTACAGCCAAGTTTGAGTGAAAAAAAATATCTCCATTGTGTAATTGGATGTACAATATCCCTCGCTCCCTTTGTCTTTTCTGTCAGCGTAGTATTTACTCTCACGGACAATTAATGAGTAAACATGCTACGACACTTGCATTGGCTACGACACTTGCCAATGCAAGTGTCGTAGCCAATGCAAGTGTCGTAGCCAATGCAAGTGTCGTAGCCAATGCAAGTGTCGTAGCCAATGCAAGTGTCGTAGCACTTGCATTGGCTACGACACTTGCCAATGCAAGTGTCGTAGCTAATGCAAGTGTCGTAGCACTTGCCAATGCAAGAATTATAATTTGCTTTAAATTCGAATGCAGTTGATGTTTTGATGTCTTTCCAAATGGATAAAACATCTTGAAATTATAGACAAATTTACTTATTTCAAAAAAGGGTTGAGAGCTACTGTAGAGAGTGTGTTCAGACAAAGTGAAGACACTACTTTGGCCAGTAGAGGTCAGCGGTACTTATACGTATCTGTATAGCCTCACCTGGATCGTTTGGCGTCTCTGCCAGTTGGATTTCAGAAACTTCTGGAACAGCTTGAAGAAGAACAAAGTCCATTCATTATTCATTCATGTCAAAATGCGTCTTGATGTTCAAGTAAAAGGTTCTTACAGAGAATAGTAAACTTCTCTGACACCCTCTCCTCCACTATCTTGTCCTTTCCGACATAGGACACCTGGCACTTGAAGACCGCCCCCTTGTGGACGGAGATCTGTGGGATGAAGGTGAGTGCGGAGATGAGCTGCTGCGTGCCGCTCTTGGTCGAGTGCAGCGGGGCCTGCGTGTGCAGCTTGTAGTAAGCCGCTTGGCCTTTAGAGGGCAGCAGGGGGCCCTTCTCCGACACTGGGGAAGTGAGCGTTAGACCATAGGGAAGATGGATGGTTGTTAAAGGGTTATAGAGGCAGTTAAAGTTAGTTTTTTCGGGCGCTTTTAAATGTTAGGAAGATTAACATGAGACAAAAAGATCATTAGTTTCATGAGATCGGTAACGCAAATGCTCATTATGAGACGCTGTAGGACGCTACCTGCAATGGAGGTGTCATAGATGGGGTTGTTGTTGAGAAACCACGCAGTCTGGACCCGGTCGACCCTCCTCCCTTCGATGCTGATCGTTACTCTGCCCTTTTGGCCCACGATTACGCGAGGGGGCAGAATTATCCCGGAGATGTTTAGAGATTTCTTTTTTTCTAGACACCGGAATTTCAGAAAACAATATATTTCAAATGTATGTTTAAGTGATGTAATTGACAGTAAGACAAACATTATGTTTCAGATAGTTTTTTTTAAAAATACGTCTTACCTGCAAACTAAAAAAAATGTCCTTTGTGTATGGAACTATATTACTCAATGACTAATTTACAAATTGTTTTCGTAGTTTTGATTTAAAGTGTCAACAAGACAAATTGATTAGTAAAATAGATTACAATATCAACTTAATCTTAAAGGTGTATCATGGACCTTTTTATTAAAACCACCCCGAGCAGAGTTTGACTCAATAAATAAAATTGAAATAGAAGCATTTATTTCATGACAGATATTTTCATTATAGAAAAACACCTCATAAATGCACAAACAAATATGAGCCTTTGCTGTGAGCGCCTCAGCTTACCTAAGACATGACTGTAACTTTACTGGGAGTGTGTACGCCTCCATGGAGATGTGACTTAAGTCAGCAGGATTTGAGATTTAAACAGATCCATTCTTTGATTACCCACTGCAGTAAAGGCATTTTCTGTGTCGAGCTGGTCATTACGAACATGTTTTGTGTTGATGGCAACAGTATAGTCCAAAATGTTACGCAGTGTGCCTTTAAGAAAACAAGAACTGAACTAACTAACTTTGTAATTTACCTTTTTTTGACCTGATGGCTGTATGGGTGGTTAGCATGACAGCTTTACTTTCGATCACAGAGGCCTCTACAACGCTCCAGGATCAATTACTTTGTAGGCATTCTGGTGAGAAGGATCGTCAACAGTAAAAACCTACCAGAAACTTTATAAACAGTTGATCCTGGAGAGTCAGAGAGGCCTCTGTGTTGGAAAATAAAGGCACCAGGCTAACCACTCACACAGCTACTGGGTCACTGAAAGGTCAAATACGCAGTAATATAATGTTTTTTTCACATAAAAAGTTCCATAATGCACCTTTAATCTGCAAACTTTGGCAGACTAAAAACTCACCGTCTCTCCTCCTCCAAGAAAACCCGAAACAAAGCAGAAAGACCAGCACGAGAGAGATCACCATCAATGCCACGGATGCTTTGGCAGATTTAGTCAGAACAGGTGTGTCATCTGCAAATCAAACAAACGATTTTAAAAACATATTTTCCCTTCTTTGTTTTACATTGACAAACAAAAATGTTCCCATACCAGTTTGGGTGCGTTCAGTACATTAGAGAATATGATTTCGTAATTTCAGGTAAAAGAGCAGGGTGATTCACAGTTTTTGAAGAAAATCTCCTAGCAGACTATACCTTTTGAACCTTATCGTTTTTGTCAGCAGACCTACAAAGACCTACAACAACAACAAAAAACTGAATTTAACACTGGCTGTTCCGATGGTGTTGCCACAAATATGGGAATTTGTGGCATAGAAATATTTGCGTAAGTAAGTTATTTGATGAAAATCCAATTCCAATCGATTCTACATTACATTTATGTCAGTAATCTACATACATTTTCAAATTGATATCTGTATACATTTTTCCAATTCACCAGCATTTTTGTATCTTTCAACTGTGTGATTTACAATGCCCACACTTTTCACCTTCGTTCAAAAAGAAGATTCACCAAAGTTCATTTTTGCTGTAGAGAAGACGGTTGAACATTGTACAATTTTTGTTTCATGTATTCATAGACACAGTAAATATATTAACCATATGCAGACATTGGCATTTTGAGCTCTAAAATAATAATAATAATGCACCGGTTTTATATAGCGCTTTTCTGGACACTCAAAGACGTTTTACATTGCATTATTCATTCACTCCATACTTGGTGGTGGTAAGCTACTATTATAGCCACAGCTGCCCTGGGGTAGAATGACGGAAGCGAGACCAGTCTGCACCATCAGGCCCTCTGACCACCACCACCCACTCACTCACTCACTACATTTGCCCAGGCTTCCTGGTGTTACCAAATGGTCTCCCATCCAAGTACCGACCAGGCCCTTCCCTGCTTAGCTTCCCAGGTCTGACGGGATTGGGCAGAGCAAAGACGGTGTGGCCACATAAAAGGCACATTCTACCACTGAATTTTACCCATGCCAATATTGAGTATAGAGTATTCAAAATATTTACTCAAGTAAAGAGTAACATTACTTTAAAATTCATTTGCTTAAGTAGAAGTAAAAGTAGAAACAATTACACAATTAAGAGTTAAAATAAGAGTATTCACTTTTTGAGCAAAAAATGTATATTTTTCACAGACGAAAAAAAAAGAAGTGAATGTAAATGAGTAAATGTAACTGAGTTCTATCCACCTCTGACATTGAGCATTATTGTTGAACTGTAAGTCATATGAACATACCCTATACCTACAGTGCACGGGTATTGTCTATCTGTGTACTTAAATAAATACCTCGAGGATCGAGTTTCTCGAGTTCCTCTGAAGCCTTGGTTGCCTGTAACACTCCGGGCTGGTTCACGACACACTCCACACTCCCACCCTCCTGCCTCTGGCTCGGGCTTAGCGTGTAGAAGCGTCTGGCGGTGAAGGTCCCATCTGGATTTTGGTCTGTTTTCGGGGGCTCTGGTAAAGTCGTGCCATTTTGGAGCCAGGAGACGGACACCTCCTCTGGGTAGAAGCTCTCAATGTCACAGTAAAGAGTCAAGGGGTTTTGACTGGAGGACGAGGGCACGGCTGACATCTTTACATTAGGAATGTCTAAGAATAAACACATTTGGAGATTAATTTGAATCAGTTTAAGGATTAGAGCTTGACAGTACCTTTCTTTTGGCCCATTGTTCGAAAGTTGTGCACCCCAGAGGAAACCCAGCCAGACATAGGTCTGTCTATGCCTTTGGGGAGCCGAAGGCGTAGACAGACCAGGGTGGGCTCGTTTGAAAGTTTGGAATCTCTAGTTTCCAACACTAAGTCTCTATCTTTATTTCTGTTCCATGTCCGAAAATAGGCGATGTTGTAGATAGGGTTCAAAAATAAAAGCGCAATTTGGCGCCCCCTCCAGCAGATTGCACCCTAGGCAGCCCGTTGGGTCGCCTATGTCTAGGGCCAGCCCTGAATGCATAATAATTCCCCATTGACTTATGGGGAAGTATAAGTTCTTATGGGGACTTATTAGCCTCCGCTAATTCATGGTCATGGCCATTTTTTCCAAAAAATTCTGCAATTTGTGCATGTCCCGAGTCCGCAACTTATCCTTACTCAGGAAAATTCAGCCTTCTGCAATTTGATCGTTTTTTTCTAGGCAATTGGGAATTCATTTGCCCATTCATTTTAATAGGACTTTCAGCTTTTAAACTGTTTTTCCAGTTCATGCGATTTTAAACAGTTAATGCAATTATAGTTTTGGCGATTTGACCATTTGCAGGTGTAAATTCCGCAGTCCATCAAAAGTTTCTAGTTTAAGGTGTGTTTTTAGATCATACGTGTGTGTTAAGGTCAAACACTGGTGAGGATTAAGTGATGAATTCTCTGTATTCTTTCGACTCACACGTGACATTTAGTTGAAAATCAAGATGCTGATCCACGCCCCGGTGCGACACCTTGCACCCAAAGGAGGCGTTTTGGTCTTCTCTGGAAGGCCAAATCGTCAGATTTCCGTCAGCTCTGTAGTAGCCATCCGCAGTCCGCTCGCCTTCCATTTGGTACGGCGCTTGTATCTCTTGTCCATTTTTCGTCCAGGACAAATAGATGGGAGGAGGGTAGAAACCAAGGGCACTGCATTTTAGGAGGCTTTCTCTCTCCAGAGCGACCCACTGCTGAGGAATGTCCAAAGTGGGCGATGCTAGAAAGAGAGGGTATAGTAATAAGCAATAAATCAATAGTACTGATTGTGAAAATCCATTATTAAGTAGGAACCACTGAAGAAATACAGAAAATAATACATAATGTGTATTGTTTTATAACTACAACAACATTCCAGATATTCATCATAAGCAAATGAACTGTTGAAAAGCTCAAACCCTAAACAAACATCCCAGCGATACCAAACATGCTTCTAATAATCAGATAGATGGAGAGATAATGCTATGCTTGTAATAGGTCATCGAAACAGGTTTCAGTCACTTGACACTTGTCCTCAAAAGATGAAGTATGTTTTTAGTTCTTTACTGGCAATGCCCCACATGTTATCGTGTATCTGTGGACTCGTGTGCATCATCTCCATGGAAACGAGTCAGTTGTGTGATTTTCTGACATTGTTCATGATCGACTCCGTAGTGATTTCTTTGCTTGCTTGCTAAAAAGAAAAGAAAAATCCTCACCCACAATACTGAAGGTAACGTTGTGGGAGTGCAGCTGTGTGGCGTTGTAGCTGACTGTGCATTCATAGACTCCCTGCACACTCAGACTGGCTTTGAGGATGGTCAGTGAGAAGTCTCCTTTGACAAAGTCTGCTACGTCCCAGCTGAAACCCTCCTTTATCTGGTTCACCGAGTCTTCAAACAAGGCCGTCTCTGAGCCATTTTTTACCCAGCTCGCTTGAATAAGAGACGAATTTATGTTGTCCTTTATAGTATCCGGAAATGTCACGTTGCATGGCAGAGCTGTGTCTGCGCCAGGGCTGGCCTGGATGTCGACCGCACACGCTGTAATGAGAAATAATATTATTATGTAGTTGTATATGTCTCCTTTATAAGCTGTAGTAAAATATTCTGCCATATGTAAGCTACAGATTAGCTGCCTTTGTCCAGTCTGTTTGCTCAAGTTTACCACATAAAACTCTTCATTTATTTTGATTGACATAGGCTTACAGTGATATCATTATTCCATTTTGTTAAATAAAGGTCTTAAGTATGGCACCTTGAAACTGCAAATAAAACGCCTTTCAATCAGTTCTATTCACACAATGAGCTTAATTAGTAACCAGCTCGATAAACACTAGTGCCCAGGTAAAGAGCTATGGCTGTGGAAAGTTTTATTGTGCTGTGTGACAGCCATTGCATAGTTTGACAACAAGGAAAGAGAAGAGAGCATTCAGAAATAACTGGTTCTACTGTTACACAATATTTTACCAAAGAGAACAAATGATTCTGAGCTATCATGTGTGGAACGGATGTCTTCGTATATTGCATTTATAAAAACAAGAGGCTACACTTCACTTAGTGCATAATCACAGTATTTAAATCATACATTTTCTGATAAATCTTTTTCACATATCAGCAAGATGCCTGATACTTGCACCTGCCACCACCTGTCGCACAGATGATTCCGGGCCACATATTTTTACATGGCCTGAACATGACTGAAACCTAAGATTCTAGTCATGAGCATGAGTCTTTGTTTTCAACATGAATATGTGAAAACATTTTATGCTCAGGAAATACAGCATTTAAAGTTATCAATAACTCACTGTCAAGTCTTTCACAATAGTAACAGCAATGCAGTCTTTGTCACGAAGTTTAGCCAGTTCTTAGTGATATACGACTGTAATAGCCTTGACCCATAGCTAGAATGACTCTATAGCTTGACCCAGTATGATAAATAGTGAATTAATGTTATCCTCTAACGCGTAGGTTGTACTCACCACACTTAATGACCGCTAAGGCAACGGCAAAGATGAGGACTTTACACCCTTTGTCCATGCCTGCGTTTAGTCCTCACGCCTTATCGCCAGGCCTTCTCCCCTCTCTTATATAGACCTTTGAGTTGATGGTGGGCGGGTTTGTCTTGCTGATGGTAAACAAGAAATATAGACCCTTTGCTTACAAATAGGCCCTTGACGCGTCCCGGTGAAATAAATGACCCTAAGGGAGAGAAAATAGAAGAGAGAGATGTGCCCAGGCGTCCAAATGGGGGAAAAGTGGTCGCTTAAAATTCAAACGGGCCTCTGTCCAAGGTTTTCGGGGACTACTTTACATTGGTGCAGTGTTCCCATGAACAAACGGACAGGGTGATCCCACTGGGCTTGTGTGGCCAAACAGTGAGCCGAGACCACAACTCTTCTCTGCCAGCGCGCTGTGCCATTAAAAAAGTTGAGAAATCCAATCCGTTTTATAACTGTTGCGCATTTTACAGACAGAATTGTTTCCAAAGTCCCCCACAAACTGAACGACGTACAGTATAGGAACTATGATCAAGGTCCAACAATGAAATAACAGTATATAAAACAATGAAACAAATATACGCATTATTGTGGTTCCCAACCACAGCAAACCCGCCTGGTTTTATGCCCCGACTTAGAAAATATTATAGATATATATCATAGATGTATGTCATGAAGATAGGCCTCAAATACATCTATTTGAGGCCTATCTTCTTCTTACTGCAATGATTGGCATCTTTGATTGCTGTTAATTTTTAGCTAGAGCAAACACTTGATGTTAAGTGGAAAAGGGCCTAAGTGTGAATAGTCATTAACCTGATTAGTCGTCCTTTGACAAAGCTTTGGCTGACAAAATGGAGAGTTAAATTCACACAAAGTTTTTGCGTCAATAGATCATTTATCAAACATGGGCTATTGTCTCTGACCTTTCTCTGTGTAACCTGCCTGTCCTTTGATCGACACAACCAAGAGATTGAGTCATGCTTTTAAGACATGTTTGTGTTCCATGCTTTGTCCTTTAGTTTAGTTTCGATGCTTTTCTTCTCTTTGATTGGCATCTGATTGGCTTTGATCCAGTTGAAAGACAGGCTGCTCCTCTAGGTACAGGTTCGGGGTTTTGGGTGCGACAAAATCTAGTTTGATTGTTGTTTTAATTTAACTTAGTAGGAAATGGTGCATATTGGTCCTGTAAACTGTCACAGAAATTATTCTTATACTTCTTTAATTACAACAGCCGGATTATAACATAATATACATTTCTTTTCTATTGGTAAAAAATGTACTTTGATTATGCTACACATTTACAATTATATTAGAACATGTCTGTTTAGTCTGACTAAATGAACTTTGTACATTTATTCAGACAGGAGACATAATGAACATTGCTCAGCTTAGTAATATAGAAAATATTATACAAAGTTAGAAAAACAAAACATTTCTTTAGTGATCTTATTCAGACTTAATTAACATTGATATAATTAGGTCTGTGGTATTCATTACCCATCATACAGACCAGACTCTATAAGCATAATAAGCATGGATTATCTTTTTACTTTTTGTTTAGTATCAGACTTCACCATAAGGACGAGGAATGAATTGAAGGCTATTTTTCCTTATTGTGAAATATGCTAAGTTAATGCTGTTCTGTAATGTTGAGCACCATCTGGCAATTGGCAGTTGTACGGCAATGTGATTATTTCGCATTAGTAGTTGTAGTTGCTTCTTTATGATCTGTTGGTGCGACTGTAAGAAGTTGGATGGCATTCCATACTACGGGAAGGAACATTATCTGAAAACACAATGACGCATGACTGGTTTATTTTGTATAATTATAGGCATGGAAAAAGTGTGGCCTTTCTGGAAGTCATTATGTCATCTATGTTGTTTAGTGTTGAAACAAAAGTGCTTGATGGGAAGTCACTGGGCCAGATCTTGTGGCGGCGCACGGGGCGGCGCAGGCTCTTGGCGAATTATTAGGTGTGTTCGAGATGAGCCAGACGGACGCAGTTTTGACAGCCGACTGCAGACGCACGGTGCCGGTTAGATTTCTGTCCGACTTGCTCCAGACGGGCTCTGATGTCACGGGCACGTGGGGCACGGAAAGATCGTGAGACCGCTCTCCTCTTTAGATCTGAACAAATAAACTATGACTGAAACTATTAAAGTTATGTATCGCCCCTGAAATAGAGCTCATGTTTGATGCTCTTACAGAACAACTCGTGATTTAAAAGGACATATTTTATCTCACAAACTTGAACAAACAAACAAATGGGAACGTTTTCTCTGATGAAGAATGATGTCTCTGGAGTAAAGGAAACAGAGCAGGAGGCAAATGACTTTTATTTAGGATAAACTTTAAATGAACTCGATCATGACTGAAACTTTAATAGTTTCAGTCATAGTTTATTTGTTCAGATCTAAAGAGGAGAGCGGAGGGGGCGAGGAGCACGTTTCTGATCACAGCAGACTCGTAGCCAATCACCTGAGCGTGAGCCGCGGACAGATGGGCGTTTTCCCATCATGCACGGGGCCGTGGAGCCGCTGCAGTTGCCTTTGGACGCTCTAGACAGATGCAGCGGCTGATCAAGTTGGCTGCTCTCGTTGGGGTCTCACGATCTTTCCGTTCCCCACGTGCCCGTGACATCAGAGCCCGTCTGGAGCAAGTCGGACAGAAATCTAACCGGCATGCACCGTGCGTCTGCAGTCGGCTGTCAAAACTGCGTCCGTCTGGCTCATCTCGAACACACGCTTTTGCGCTCCTACTAAGCGCAAAATGTCACGCTATCGTCTCCGTTTTGATGCACAAGATCGGGCCCCCACTATTCATTGATTACATAAAGTATGGACAATGATCAATTATTACATATTTACTATTTCACATGTCATGTAAATATTCCAAAGACAAATTCACAAATGTTGCATGTTATACATTTACAGCACTGTTAAAGTGCATATGACATAATGAAGCCTAGGCGTAAATACAACCTGGGGACTAATTTCGGCATCACATACCTCCAGCCAATGAAGGCCACACCTGTATCTCAGCCCCTCAGCGTAAAAGCAGCTCCTCCGTAGCAGCCAATCATCTCTCTGCTTTTAAGCCTCCAGCAATCATGGTTTGTTCGCTTCCCAGCTGCGACCGACCTCCGCCCCATCTCCACCTCTTCTGTCCATGGCTTCTCCCTGCATCCTTCCTATACCACCACCAGTGTCCAGGCTCTGGGGGGAAGACATCCCTGACTCCAACCTGCTCCTCCACTGACTTTAATTCACATATCGATGTGCTGGGGTTTGATCACCAAAAAATAGTTTGCACATGTCAATAAATCTTCCCAATTACTGCTTTTGTCTGTTATCCAGGTTGAATTAGACACAATTTTTGGGTTAACACAATGGGAATTGAGTGAGTCAGAGTGCTTTGGGACTTTACCTGTATCTATGTAACAGCTTAAAAATTCAAATAGAACTTATCTATTGTTTAACTTTTCTGCCCAACATTTCTTCATTAAAATTCCTACATCACTGAAATGAAATGATAATTATGAGTCTGATAAACTTGCAAATGATCTAAATATCTATATATTTTTAAAAGCATTAAAACCTGTCATAGACACTTCCAAACACTATTGACCTAACTAAATCTACATACAGTATTATCAAAACAGAAAGTCAGTTTTTTTTTCTTCTTCCGCCCCTGTCTTATCACTACAAGCTGTGTTTAAGCCATGCCTTTGTTGGTGTGTTTCTCGACATCCTGAGCAATGTAAAAACTGGTTTGTGGAGGCGTGGTAAAGCTGGACAGGCACTTTGATTTGCTCTGCAGCTCAACATATGTGAGGTGACAGGTGCTTTCTAGTCATTATACAACATGGAAGTACAGATGGTGTGGGTGTTTCTGATATTCCTGACACAGCAAGGTGAATATTAAATCCAATTTTGCCTCAATGTTTTAGTTTATGTATATCGTGTAGATATTTTTTATTGAATGTTTGTGTTTCTTTTGTGTTTCCATTTTAAAAGGTATTGTTGAAACATTTAGATACGTTTTTAGAAATCTCTCAGATAGACCCGTAGTCTGATATTTTTATATATTTAAAAACACACACTACAGGAATGTAGAATCTTGTGATGTCTTTTGTAACCCATGAATAATTTGTTTAATTATGTTACAGGAATAAAAGCCCAGGGTAAGTTTTAAATGTAAATATTTGACTTATAATTGGATGAAGTTGTAGACTTCTAATCTCTAACTTCATTGACCAGAGGAGTGTGGCGTGGCTTCTTTAAACACAAAGATCGTCGGTGGTGAAAATGCGACAGCGGGATCCTGGCCGTGGCAAGTCAGTATGCACTACACTGGTGTCCACATCTGTGGAGGAACGGTCATCAACACCGAGTGGGTGTTGACAGCAGCTCACTGTATTTTATCGTAAGTTATTTTTGATATTTTAATTTTTGGTTCGAATTATTGTGAGAAAAAGGATGTGATGTAACATTTGACACCTTGAAAAACATATTTAAGATAACCATTTATATGTTATTGTTATTGTTGTTAAGTCAGACTTCGGTTACATTTTTTTTTATCATGTATTATTATTCTTTTTTTTTTTAAATAAAATAAAAAAGTGCTCAGACCACAATAAAAAAATAATAATGATCAATTATACGAGCAAATAATCCGAACATCTTTATCACAAAAACGTATACATACAATTAAACATTTTCTCCTGTTCTAGACCAAGCACAAGTGCCTATCGTCTGTACTTTGGGAAACAGACTCAGAGCGGCTCTAATCCCAATGAAGTGAACAGAACCGTGTCCCAGATAATTGTCCATCCCGAGCACAACGTGGGCGTACAGTACAATAATGACATCGCCCTGATGAAGATCAGCAGCCCCATCACCTACAACACCTACATCAAACCTGTGTGCCTCGCAGCCAACGGCAGCCTCTTTTACAACGGCACTAATGTCTGGGGCACAGGCTGGGGTCGCCTCTCCAAAGACGGTTATTATCCCACCACAGGACAAATCAGTGAGATGACAAAAATACATTGAATTACTGTTTCTTCTTTGTTTTTTCAGAGCCCAAAGTGGCCTATGACGTTCTTCAAGAAGTGGAAATACCTGTGATTGGAAACAAGTTGTGTGATTGCATGTACACCACACATAGGTTGACCATCACATCCGCCATGATTTGTGCTGGGGAATCAGGCAAAGGAATCTGTCAGGTCTGGGCCCAGAATATTTGTGTTGAATTTGAACTTTTTTTAAAATTGTGTTAAATTGTGTTTTTTCTTCAGGGCGACTCAGGTGGACCTATCCAGTATAAACAAGGCACTCGGTGGATCCAGACCGGGATAGCCAGTTTCGGGATACCCTGTGCCATTGGTATTCCAGAAGTCTTTGCCAGAGTCTCATACTTTCATTCGTGGATCGTGAATCAAACGGGTGGGACCAATGTTTCATTTGTAGAGTCTACGCCTAATGGCACTGATCCAGAGAGCAGCTTTGTGTGTCTCGCAAACACAATCACCGCTCCAGTAAACACAACCACCGCTCCAGCAAACACAACCACCGTTCCAGCAAACACAACCACCGTTCCTGCAAACACCACCGCCTCTTCTCAAGGCAGCCGGACTGTTTCTTCAGAGCTGGCATTTGTTGGCACTGTCGCAATGATTTTATTGATGCCATTATTTGCTTGAAGGAATAGGCCACCGTTTTACATACTGAGATATGTTCTTACCTTAGCTTTGACGAGTTCTATAGGACCTGTCTGGTCTTCACCCGTGCCTTCAGTCACGTAAACACAGCGCAGACGGCGTTAGCATTTAGCCTCTCCTGCTCTCCACTATAGCTCCAAAACTGGTCAAGATAGAAGCTACCAAGCTCTTCCACGTTTCCCTATTTAAATATGGTTACGTGAAGTGTTACGCTACAAAGTATAATTACACAAAATTAAACAATGTGGATTTTCTAAGCGGATAAAAGGGGGAACTATATCAGTCAACTGAAATAAGAGGCATTAATATAGGCAACAGAGAACACCATCTGGCATTCTTTGCCGATGACATCGTGCTATTTTTGACAAAACTCGAGACCTCCTTTAAAGCGCTTTACCAAATCTTAGAATCATTTAGTCATTTTTCAGGTTATAAAATCAATAATAACAAAAGCCACTTACTTTTTTTGAACAATTCAGAAAGGTTAACACCCCCAATTCAAACAAAATTTAATAACAGTCTTTTACGTATTTAGGTATAAAAATTACCCCGCATATTGAGAATATTACATCAACCAATTACGATCCTTTTGTGAAAGAAATCGAGGAATTACTGGACAGATGGAACCCTTTACCTATTTCAATGATAGGACGTATCAATCTTATTAAGATGTTAGTTGTACCCAAATTGCTATATCCGTTCCAGTCAATTCCATTACCTCTTCCGACTTCATTCTTCTCCAGGCTAAACAAAATGTTTGTCCGATTTATATGGAGCAACAAACGTCCAAGACTACGCCTTTCTCTTTTATATCTGCCTTATGAACGTGGAGGTCTGAAAATGCCAAATTTAAAAATGTACTATTGGGCAGCTCATCTACGCTCAGCAATGTTCTACTTCTGCTTTAATGCAACTCCGTCTTGGGTTGAGCTTGAAAATGTTGGAATTAAGATTCCGTTGCATTTATATATGTACTCTTAGCTGAAATACTTGAAAAAACACACAAAAAATCCATTCCTCAAAAATACATTAACAATTTGGCACGAGTCACACTCTTTTACAGGTGACCCAATCCCTTTATCCCATTTCTCACCTATATGGGGTAACGGAAATTTTAAACCGGGTACAAACGATCTTGGTTTTAAACAATGGGGAGCTCATGGAATTAAGAAAATTGGTGATTTGTTTAATGAGGGCTTGTTAATGTCATACCAGCAGCTAATAGATAAACACAACCTTCCAAAAAAAATACCTATTTAAATATCTTCAGTTAAGAAACTTTATATATTCACAAAACCCACTTCTGAATGAACCAATATTATCAACATTTGAGAAATACGCAGTTACTCATTCAAAGGGCAAAGGACAATTATCAATGTTTTACAATATGCTTATTTCAGCTGCGAAGGACAACTCTGGCTCTTACATGTCAGCATGGGAAAAAGATCTTCACATAGATATTTCACTGGAGGAATGGGAGAAGACGTGCCTTTATGCACAAACTCTACAATTAACACCAAATGCAGACTAATACAATACAAATGGTTATTTAGAACTTACATTACTCCAGTGAAACTTCACCATTTTGACAAGGAGAACTCAGATAAATGTTATAAATGCAACATAGAAACTGGAACCTTAGTTCACTGTTGGTGGGGGTGCCACGAGCTTCAGAAATATTGGCTTGAAGTTCATGAACATATTGGGAAACTAATAGGACATAAGATCCCTTTCGATCCAAAAATATGTTTATTGCATATATATCCTCCAAGCCTTCAGTTAGATTCAGCAATGAGGCATTTATTGAATACTTCCCTCATTCAGGCAAAACGCGTAGTAGCCATGAAGTGGAAAGACAAGGACAGACCTCAATATAAACATTGGCTAAAGGAAATGTCCGCTACATTGGCACTTGAAAAACATTTAAGGTTAAAAATAAAACATCAGAATTTAACAAAATTTGGAATGCATTTATGGATTTTTTAAGGTAAAAGATCTTCAAGGCTGCTTCGTAGTATTACAACAAGGAGTATCAGTTGGAAGATGAGTCGTCCTCAGAAGGAGAACTTAAACAATTTATTGCACCCTTTAATGCTGTACTGTGTTATTCTTTGTTAAATATCATGCAGCCCTAATATTTATAATTGAATGGAGATCAACGATCAGTTTGGACTATTTATTATAAGTTGACTTTATTGCTTTAGTCTTTCATTAATTGCAATGTATTCATTTTATTTATTCACATGCATGTATGTGTGTCTGTAGGTGTGTACAGGTACGTGTATGTATATATATGTGTATATATATGTGTATGTATGTATGTGTGTATATATGTATATACATGTATAGGTGTGTGTATGTGTGGATATATTTTTTTATTTTTTATTTATTTTTGTTTTGCTGAGATCCCCAGGGTAATTGTTTGTTTGTCTTTAATGCAAAAATAATAAAAAATATTATAGAAAAAAAAAAGGCGGGAACTATATTATAAGGCGTAATAAAACCAGGAGTAATTTGGCATCCGCACAGTAAAGTGAAGATTACTGCGCGGATTTCAAACTACTCCTGGTATAGGGAAAACGTGGAAGAGCTTGGTAGCTTCTATCTTGACCAGTTTTGGAGCTATAGAGGAGAGAGGGAGAGGCTAAATGCTAACGCCGTCTGCGCTGTGTTTACGTGACTGAAGGCACGGGGGAAGATCAGACAGGTCCTAAAGAACTCGTCAAAGCTCAGGTAAGAACATATCTCAGTATGTAAAAACGGTGGCCCATTCCTTTAAGGAAACATAAAACTTTAAAGGGGCTAGATGCAAGTTGGCCAATTTATACTCGCTACTGCCACCTCAGGTCATACGTGTAACTGCACTGTCTATATAAAGCTCGTGCATGACGGCACTTCGGACGGAAGTAACAACTTTTTGAGTGACAGTGCAGGATTTTAGGGGCAGTTGTGGTGAACAGGTCTGGGCTCATTCTACACCTTGGGACATTGCTGGAACATGTAGGGGGAGGAAAATACATATTATTATTATTATTATTTTAACTCTGTATAGACACTGAATTAACAAAGCCACATTTCTTTGATATATATATTTTCTGATTCAGCTCTTTCATCTTTATTCAAAATGCAGTAATAACAAAACAAGCACTGTAGAATTTCATTACAAGTGTTGTGATTTTATTCTTCATATTGTTATGCCTCATTGAAGCTGCTGATCTGCTTGATGGACCAGGAGACAATCTGTGTGTACACTTGTACCAGTGTGTATTGCTCGGTAAAATTGATCTGCATCTGAGAGGCTGTTCAATTTGATGATATCATTTAAAAGCCTAAATCTGACAATAAAGATATTGTACCTAAAAGCATCCTTCATCAATTCATTTTGTACATTTTCATTAGTGTTCTATCTAGAACCAATGTCCTAAAGTTGGTCAAACAAAAGGCATTGTTTCTATTTGAGGGAAAAATGTAAATAAAATACATTCAAATAATTCAGTGACTGCCCTATAGAGTTCGGTAGAGTTGTTTTATAGGGCCCTCTTGTGGTGAATATCTGGAAAAAGAAATGTCCATGTTTGCGTGGGTTGAGGGCATCTCATGAAAACAATCTGCTATTTCAGTTTTGCTTAATAAACTATTGCATGTTTCCCCTTTCCAACTGATCTGTTATTTAGCATTATTTGCAGTTTTCCCTTTTGAGCACCAGACGAAACCCACTCAGAAAGGACACATACTGTAGCTCACAAGTGTGTCATCTATCTCGCTCATACTGACAAAGACGGAGACCACTCTGTATGTCTTTTTTTGAACAGGAAGTGAAAGTGTAGCTATGGGAAATGTTGTCTGCCTGCCTGTGAGTACAGACAATTGTGTGTACATACCATGAGTTGGTGGTAGCAGTCGCTACCTGACTGACTTCATTTGATGCTGAGAAAGTAATTTCCCTAAAAGGTACTCCAACCAATCAGAGGACGACTGACAGGAATTGGAACAGAATGTTTATAGCGAACTTCCTATTTTCTAGAAAGTTTTTTTTTACTGCACATTCATCCAAGCATTTCCCCATGTTATTGTGGTTAAAAAACTACAGATCTTTATTGAACTAGCAAGTGGAATCTGATATTGCCATAAAAAAAAGAATTTATTCACCGTTGAAAATGTAAGTTTTGTCCTTCAAGAAATGACAGATTGTGACACTGTGTGCACTCAGTCATCAAGTTAATTTCATCATTTATTGTATTGATTGATTTTGTTGTACACATTATTCGGCCAAGGTGTGTCGCCCCCCTGGTACAACGCGGAAACACGAGCGCTTAAGCGGAAGACTCGCAAATTAGAGCGGTTATGGCACAATTCGCGCACTGAACAATCTCTTAGATATTGGAACAAATGCCTACTCGCATATAAGCAAGCCATGAGAAAGCAAAAACAAACTACTACTCTTCATTAATTGAAGCAAATAAAAACAACCCTAGGTTTCTCTTCAGTACTGTGGCCCGGCTAACAAACAGTCACAGCGCAGTAGAACCTTCAATCCCTAATACCCTTAGCTGCGATGACTTCCTTAAATTCTTTAATGATAAAATCAAAACCATTAGAGATAAAATAAACGATAAGCTTCCCTCATCTTGCCCTGATCTAAACCCAGTTGAATCACTGACTCCATCTGAAGTCTTAGACAGGTTTATAACTGTAGATGAGGCTGAGGTATCATCAATCAATATGTCCTCAAAACCATCAACTTGTCTTCTAGATCCAATTCCAATTAAACTCCTTAAAGAAATTACTCCTGAAATCTCAGATACCATATTGAAAATAATTAACTCGTCTTTAGAAAACGGTTATGTGCCAAAGTCCTTTAAATATGCTGTTATCAAACCACTTTTGAAAAAACCTAGTCTTGATCCTGACATTTTAGCCAACTATAGGCCCATATCTAATCTCCCTTTCATTTCAAAAGTCCTTGAAAAAGTAGTGGCTAAGCAGCTTTGCAGTCACCTACGGGACAATAACTTATTTGAAAAATTTCAGTCAGGGTACAGAAGTTATCATAGCACAGAGACCGCCTTAGTCAAAGTTACCAACGACCTGTTATTAGCAGCTGATGCTGGACTAGCTTCAATCCTAGTTTTGTTAGACCTCAGCGCAGCCTTTGACACAATCGATCACAATATTCTCCTGCAGAGGTTAGAATGTGACGTAGGCATCAGGGGAACAGCCCTCTCCTGGTTTAAATCTTACTTATCTGACAGGCAACAATTCGTTAATGTAAACCAAAAGTCTTCACCGTGTTCCAAAGTGTGCTATGGGGTGCCACAAGGTTCAGTGCTCGGGCCAATTTTATTTATACTATACATTCTTCCATTAGGTAGCATAATCCAAAATCACAATATAAATTTTCACTGTTATGCGGACGACACACAGCTGTATCTATCAATAAAACCAGGTCAGACAGATAAATTAGAAACACTTAGCTCCTGCGTAAAAGCCATTAAGACATGGATGACAGCAAATTACCTCCTTCTTAACCCGGACAAAACCGAGGTTATTATATTAGGCCCTCAAACACTGAGAGAGTCTTTATCTCAACAGATCATCTCCCTGGATAATATTAGCATATCAACGAGCACAACAGTAAAAAACCTCGGAGTTCTGTTTGACCAAGACCTCTCTTTTAAAACACATATAAACCAGGCTTGTAAAATAGCGTTCTTTCACCTGCGCAACATTGCTAAAATCCGAAATATCCTAACTAAGAGCGATGCAGAAAAACTTATTCACGCATTTGTCTCTTCAAGGCTGGATTACTGCAACAGCCTGCTGGCAGCATGCCCTAAAAGCTCCCTGAAAAGTCTTCAATTAGTTCAAAATGCAGCTGCTAGATTGTTACAAAGAGAAGAGAACACATTACACCTGTGCTAGTCTCTCCATTGGCTTCCTGTTGAGTTTAGAATAAAATTTAAAATCCTGCTCCTCACATTTAAATCCATAAAGGGTTTATCTCCGCTTTATCTCCAAGACGCTGTCATTCCATATCAGCCAACCAGAGCTCTCCGCTCTCAAAACTCAGGGCAACTAGTGATTCCTCGAGTCTCCAAAATCACTGTAGGAGGCAGAGCCTTTAGCTACCAAGCTCCGGTCTTATGGAATAAACTCCCAGCCCACGTTAAAGAAGCAGACACAGTCCCTACATTTAAGACTAGGCTCAAAACGTACCTCTTCGAATTAGCTTATAATCAGGTCAGTTAGGTAAAGCTCTAACCCACAGCCTGAAGTAAAGCTGCCTTAGGAGGAACACTGCTGTGGGAAGTACGGTCCACTGAGCGCTATCCTCTTCTTCTTACTGCAGACTTTGTCTTATCATGATACAATACTTAATTTATCTGTAGTCTGTTCATCACTATTCACATGGTGTCTCCTGTCCCATCCCCTCGGGAGTGCCTGTCTAGATCGAACGGAGGAACCTGGGTGAATGGAGGAACCCTGCATTCTGGAATCTGAGGACTGGACAGTCTGTGATCTTGGCCCGTCTGCTGAAGGATCCTTCGGCCTGGGTCTCTATAGCCTGTCCATCCATGGGAATGGATCTCTCCTTCTGTGGTTTTCCACAAGGTTTCTCTTTTCTCCTGCCGGGTTTTTGAGTTTTTCCTTGCCGTGCTGGAGAGTCTAAGGACGGGGGACACCCACGCCGCTCGTCGCTACCTTTGGACATTATATTTGCCATTATATTTACCTGAACTTTTAATTTTCATATTTATTGCTCTGTTTTATTGCCTTGATGTTTGGTGCAGCCCAGTGAGGCGACTTCTGTTGTGATATTGGGCTATACAAAACCATTAAACTTAAACTTAAACTTAACTTAAACATTTGAGCGATGTTGAGATAGGGTGGCCTTTACACATCAGTCTATATCAACACTTGAAACTAACACTGAAATGAATAAGGCACAGTCTGACTCTATTTATTAGAACTTCTGTAAATTACATTTTTGCAACTTCCATACTGACTCTGTATGATCTACTTGTCATGAGTGGTCTGCATTTCACGGCCCTTTAACATGTCATGAAAAGCTTATTCAAGGTAATGTATTAAGAAATTATCTTGTGCCAGTGACCTTCTCGACTGCCTTCGAAAACACACTCACAGTTACACGCAAACATCACTCCCACTGAAAATCATGTGGGTGAGAAATACACAGAGCTGATCAAAAGTTTAAGACCAGTTGAAAAATGGTTGGATCTTAACAAGGTTCCAAGTAGAACTTCAATATGCAACAAGAAGAAATGGGAGTGAGACAAAAACAAATTTGAGTCACCCTTTTATTGAAATAACCATTAAACTGAAATAGACTGTTTTGCAGTTGATCAAAAGTTTATGACCACATGCCTTTAAAAGGCCAAATCTGTGCAAAAATGTGGATTCAGTGTCATTTTCTGTCAGGTTTTCACACTGTCATAACGTTCTGATGGCAAAGGCCATCACTGCTGAGGCAAGACACAGTAAAACAGTTAATTTGAATGAGATTTATGGAACAAAAAAGTCAAGTGTAACACCCAAAAAATGTCACCAGCGCTGAGCCGGAGGATCTGATTGCCTCAGTGTCCCTCAATACAGTGGACGATCCTCGACTCACATTGAGGCCGTTATTGGATCGACAGCAGTCCAATAACCAGATGAGGGATACTCTCTGTAACATCTGCACAGAGCCAGAGGCTGTTTGACGCCTCTGCACCACCTGAAGCTCCATCGTTCCACTGAAAGAAAAAGCCCCAGATCATTATGGCGCCCTTCTCTGTGGGGTGTAGAAAACATCTCAGGTGGATCTGCTCATCAGGCCAGAAACCATCAGGATCATTAAGGTAATATTTGTTCACAACAGAGAATAAAACTTTCTTCATCTTTCAATGTCCCATGTTTGGTCGGCCTTTGAAGACGTGTTTTGTGTTTGAAGACCTTCACCTGCAGATGCCTTTTTTTTGGGTCTTCCACTATGAAAACCTGACAGAAAATGACACTGAATCCACATTTTTGCACAGATTTGGCCTTTTAAAGGCATTTTGATCAGCTGCAAAAACAGAATGTTTCAGTTTAATGGTTGTTTTCAATAAATGCTTTACTAATTTTGGATAAAACTGTTCTTTAGTCGACTGGACCTGGACCGTGGATTTCGCAGTCCCCTCCCTGAAGGCATTACCTTGAAGAGACTGTGTGATGGGTGTGTAGGGTCCCCTGTGACGGCTTTGCAGGTGAGATGGGTGGAGTACATGCCCTTAATAGAGGGGGAGAGGGGCTCTGCAGATCTTCTCCGCTGCAGCTGGTCAGGATGTTCTAGTCCCTCTGTACAAGTTGCACATAACGGAGGCTGGGATTGCAGTTCTTCTTGGAACCTTGTTAAGATCCAACCATGCAAAGTGTGACTTTTTTTTGCCATTTTTCAAGTGGTCTTAAACTTTTGATTGGGACTGTATTATAAAAAAAAAACATGACTTGATGGAAAAAAAAATCTGGACCCACAAAAGTGAAAAATTCAGATTTTTTCACAGGCCGTGACCCCCAAAATCCCTCAACAGTCGGGACCCCCCTTCTGTAAAATCAAATTCATATTTATATTAATTTAAGGTGCAAAACATTGAATCTGGTCTAATGATGTTTGTTCGGATACTGTATTTATATTTAGCTTAATTTCACAAAAATATGCTGTTTTCAATACAAAAATACATCAAATTCAATGTCAGAGAAAAATAAATAAATATTGTGTCATATTCATCTTGACTCACTTTGGGAGTCAGTTTGGGATCTCGGGGGATGAAAATGTTGCTTACACACAGTAAGGACACAAAGCAGGTCACAGTAATACTTTATTCCTTGGTGAACTCATAAATCTTATACTTTTGTGATGGAAAGAAAGTGCCAAGGAAGTAGAACATGTGTAAAAACAGTGGTAATCTTCACCTGCATACAAATAAAAGGGAATGGAGGAAGATCTTTTTCTGGAGGAGGTTTCACTTTGTGTTATAAAAGAGCTGTTCTTTCGTAGGTACAGTCCTGTGGTTGTTGCCTGGTGCAGTGTTTCAGTGGAGATGTTGAATATACCTCGTGGAGTGGGGAAAATGGAACTGTGGTAGTGTCCAGGTTTAATAAGCATGGTTTTCCACATACAGTGATTCTCCGCCAGCAGCACTGGATCCAGAGGAAGCATATTTGCCCTGGCAAGCCTGGCTGTTAGCCTGTGACAGAAAGACATCCATAAGATACTTGAAGCACATGATGTACTGTACGTTCAGGAAGTGTTCATACCCCTTTATTTATTCTTTCTTATGCTGACCCTGAAAATGTTGAGATTTGTATTTTTGTCCTAGTGAAAAATAATATTCAGACATTACATAGTGGCTATATATGTGGCTATATATGTGTCATTGGACTTAATGGAATTTGAAGGTTAATCAGTTTAGATTTGTTAGCAATACAGAATGTTTAAGATGTGGATGTCAGACTGCTACCGAATGAAATCGACGTTATTAAAAGAGGTCTGAAAACGTTCTGAACTCATTGGATGTAAACATACCAGAGCCCTCTTCACAAACTCCTCCTGACAGGCCTTCCCGTTTTCCTTCTTGCCGCCCCAGGCTTTGAGAGCAGAGGCCTGCAGGGCACGGCCGTAGGAGAAGGTCAGGGCCCAGGGCTTGCCCAGGGGGCATGTGTTGATGGCATTCAGGTTCACTGAGGCCTCCTCCTCAGACTGGCCACCAGACAGGAAGGTGATGCCTAGAGAATACAGCAGAAAAACAACTTAATGATTTTTAAAAACATTTTTTAATGCATTGTTGTGTGGTAGATGTTTTTACTTTACCCGACCACTACATAGTTGAATTAAGAAATATTCTTAAGTTCTGTATTTTTTGAGTGTGCGAGGAGGTATTCTTACCAGGGACTGCGGGGGGCACTGTGCGGCGCAGGGCAGTGACCGTCGCCATGGCGATCTCCTGGTTGCTGTACTTGTGTGAGCAGGAGTGTCCCGCTGTCACCATGTTGGGCTTGAGGAGCGTGCCCTCCAGGTACACGTGGTGGTCGGACAGGGCCTTGTACATGGCGGCCAGCACCTTCTCAGTCACGTACTGGCAGCGCTTCAGGTCGTGGTCGCCGTCGGGCAGGATCTCAGGCTCCACAATGGGAACAATGCCATGCTGAGGACACGCAACGGAAGATGTCAAGATGATTGAATAGGCTGTGTTTATGGGTTTATAAAATAGTCCGATAGAGCCACATGTGTACTATTAAGTTGGAGCACAGGCCAGAATTGTACAGTTATATTAAAATGCAGATGTTTTTACTTTGTAATTATTGGCCTTATCCACATGAAACAAAACTGTCTCAAAGCTCAATGTCTTCGCTGTCAGCAGAAGAAAAAAAAAACATTTTTCTGTTTCACCACAATATTAAAGGTGCATTATGTAACTTTTTTGGCGGAAAAGTTATGTTGATATTAGTGAGCAGCATAGTGCCTTTACTTTTGCTCACAGTGGCCCCTACAGCGCTCCAGGATCAAATGTTTTGTAGGGTTTCTGGTGAGAGGGTCCATCAGTTGCAAAAACCTTCCAAACAATTGATCCTGGAGCATCCGGATGGAAATGTGAGGCTCGCACTGTCAGGCTGATCACGTCTGAAACACACAGAGTCGGTGTTAATGTAAAACGTCAACATGTCTGTAACAGCAAACGCACTGGAAACAGACTCTGCACCTCTCGAGGCCACCAGTCAATTAAATTATTGTTCGCTGTCAAATATTAGTCATAAACATGCAGTAATTTCACTCATCAAACTCGTGTTGAAATAAACCTTTGGGGCATTTTTATGTATTTTCTCTGATTGAGTTAAGAGTAAACCTAGAGTAGGGGGAAGGGAATTGTATTTGTATGTTTTCACAGACACAAGTTCCCCAAAGCGCTTCTTAAGGGACAGTTGTTCAGTCACCATATGCTACACATGTGGTCACTGCCGCCCTGGGTTAGACTGACACACTGCAAAAAGTAATCGAGAGACTTGTCAATTCTAGTAAGTAAATTTGTTCTCGCTTCGAGAAACTATTTTCAAGAAATCTGTTCATGGGGCAGGTTCTTGAATTAAGAAAAAATATCTCATCTTACGCAAATTTTGATCAAAGCAGTACTAAGGAACTTGTTTACCTTAATACATCATTTTTGTAGTCCCTCTGGGGGTAATACAAGTGTTAATGGGATGATTAGGGAGTCTTTCATCTCCCTATCTGGTGTCTCGCTGGCCAGAAAACCACAATTGCAACTGTCCCTGAACCGGGTCAGAGCCCCAACACACACTAATGGAATCACGGAGAAGAAGCTAACAGGCTAACGGGCAAAGCTAACTGAGGGCTAGCACCACTTAAACAGTATTTACAGCCAAGTTTGAGTGAAAAAAAAAAAGATCTCCATTGTGTAATTGGATGTACAATATCCCTCGCTCCCTTTGTCTTTTCTGTCAGCGTAGTATTTACTCTCACGGACAATTAATGAGTAAACATGCTACGACACTTGCATTGGCACTTATGGCCTCTAGGGGCATGAGTTACTTAGTACTGCTTTAAGCTAATATAAAGAATTATAATTTGCTTTAAATTCGAATGCAGTTGATGTTTTGATGTCTTTCCAAATGGATAAAATATCTTGAAATTATAGACAAATTTACTTATTTCAAAAAAGGGTTGAGAGCTACTGTATTTTAGAGTGTGTTCAGACAAAGTGAAGACACTACTTTGGCCAGTAGAGGTCAGCGGTACTTATACGTATCTGTATAGCCTCACCTGGATCGTTTGGCGTCTCTGCCAGTTGGATTTCAGAAACTTCTGGAGCAGCTTGAAGAAGAACAAAGTCCATTCATTATTCATTCATGTCAAAATGTGTCTTGATGTTAATTCAAGTAAAAGGTTCTTACAGAGAATAGTAAACTTCTCTGACACCCTCTCCTCCACTATCTTGTCCTTTCCGACATAGGACACCTGGCACTTGAAGACCGCCCCCTTGTGGACGGAGATCTGTGGGATGAAGGTGAGTGCGGAGATGAGCTGCTGCGTGCCGCTCTTCGTCGAGTGCAGCGGGGCCTGAGTGTGCAGCTTGTAGTAAGCCGCTTGGCCTTTAGAGGGCAGCAGGGGGCCCTTCTCCGACACTGGGGAAGTGAGCGTTAGACCATAGGGAAGATGGATGGTTGTTAAAGGGTTATAGAGGCAGTTAAAGTTAGTTTTTTCGGGCGCTTTTAAATGTTAGGAAGATTAACATGAGACAAAAAGATCATTAGTTTCATGAGATCGGTAACGCAAATGCTCATTATGAGACGCTGTAGGACGCTACCTGCAATGGAGGTGTCATAGATGGGGTTGTTGTTGAGAAACCACGCAGTCTGGACCCGGTCGACCCTCCTGCCTTCGATGCTGATCGTTACTCTGCCCTTTTGGCCCACGATTACGCGAGGGGGCAGAATTATCCCAGAGATGTTTAGAGATTTCTTTTTTTCTAGACACCGGAATTTCAGAAAACAATATATTTCAAATGTATGTTTAAGGGACGTAATTGACAGTAAGACAAACATTATGTTTCAGATAGTTTTTTTTAAAAATACGATGTCTTACCTGCAAACTAAAAAAATGTTCCTTTGTGTATGGAACTATATTACTCAATGACTAATTTACAAATTGTTTTCGTAGTTTTGATTTAAAGTGTCAACAAGACAAATTGATTATTAGAATAGATTACAATAATCTTAAAGGTGTATCATGGAACTTTTTATTAAAAGCACCCCGAGCAGAATTTGACTCAATAAATAAAATTGAAATAGAAGCATTTATTTCATGACAGATATTTTCATTATAGAAAAACACCATAAATGCACAAACAAATATGAGCCTTTGCTGTGAGCGCCTCAGCTTACCTAAGACATGACTGTAACTTTACTGGGAGTGTGTACGCCTCCATGGAGATGTGACTTAAGTCAGCAGGATTTGAGATTTAAACAGGTTATAGGTTCTCATCCAGATCCATTCTTTGATTACCCACTGCAGTAATGGCATTTTCTGTGTCGAGCTGGTCATTACGAACATGTTTTGTGTTGATGGCAACAGTATAGTCCAAAATGTTACGCAGTGTGCCTTTAAGAAAAAAAGAACTGAACCAACTAACTTTGTAATTTACCTTTTTTTGACCCGATGGCTGTATGGGTGGTTAGCATCACAGCTTTACTTTCGATCACAGAGGCCTCTACAACGCTCCAGGATCAATTACTTTGTAGGCATTCTGGTGAGAAGGATCGTCAACAGTAAAAACCTAACAGAAACTTTATAAACAGTTGATCCTGGAGAGTCAGAGAGGCCTCTGTGTTGGAAAATAAAGGCACCAGGCTAACCACTCACACAGCTACTGGGTCACTGAAAGGTCAAATATGCAGTAATATAATGTTTTTTTCACATAAAAAGTTCCATAATGCACCTTTAATCTGCAAACTTTAGCAGACTAAAAACCCACCGTCTCTCCTCCTCCAAGAAAACCCGAAACAAAGCAGAAAGACCAGCACGAGAGAGATCACCATCAATGCCACGGATGCTTTGGCAGATTTAGTCAGAACAGGTGTGTCATCTGCAAATCAAACAAACAATAAAAATAAAAATAAACATATTTTCCCTTTTTTTACATTGACAAACCAAAATGTTCCCATACCAGTTTGGGTGCGTTCAGTACATTAGAGAATATGATTTCGTAATTTCAGGTAAAAGAGCAGGGTGATTCACAGTTTTTGAAGAAAAATCTCCAAGCTATACCTTTTGAACCTTATCGTTTTTGTTTGTGACTGGACCCGCAAACCTATAACAGCAAACCTACAAAGACCTACAACAAAAAACAAAACTGAATTTAACACTGGCTGTTCCGATGGTGTTGCCACAAATATGGGAATTTGTGGCATAGAAATATTTGCGTAAGTAAGTTATTTGATGAAAATCCAATTCCAATCGATTCTACATTACATTTATGTCAGTAATCTACATACATTTTCAAATTGATATATCTGTATACATTTTTCCAATTCACCAGCATTTTTGTATCTTTCAACTGTGTGATTTACAATGCCCACACTTTTCACCTTCGTTCAAAAAGAAGATTCACCAAAGTTCATTTTTGCTGTAGAGAAGACGGTTGAACATTGTACAATTTTTGTTTCATGTATTCATAGACACAGTAAATATATTAACCATATGCAGACATTGGCATTGTGAGCTCTAAAATAATAATAATAATGCACCGGTTTTATATAGCGCTTTTCTGGACACTCAAAGACGTTTTACATTGCATTATTCATTCACTCCATACTTGGTGGTGCTAAGCTACTATTGTAGCCACAGCTGCCCTGGGGTAGAATGACGGAAGCGAGACCAGTCTGCACCATCAGGCCCTCCGACCACCACCACCCACTCACTCACTCACTACATTTGCCCAGGCTTCCTGGTGTTACCAAATGGTCTCCCATCCAAGTACCGACCAGGCCCTTCCCTGCTTAGCTTCCCAGGTCTGACGGGATTGGGCAGAGCAAAGACGGTGTGGCCACATAAAAGGCACATTCTACCACTGAATTTCGCCCATGCCAATATTGAGGTGGATAGAGTATTCAAAATATTTACTCAAGTACAGAGTAACATTACTTTAAAATTCATTTGCTTAAGTAGAAGTAAAAGTAGAAACAATTACACAATTAAGAGTTAAAATAAGAGTATTCACTTTTTGAGCAAAAAATGTATATTTTTCACAGACGAAAAAAAAAGAAGTGAATGTAAATGAGTAAATGTAACTGAGTACTATCCACCTCTGACATTGAGCATTATTGTTGAACTGTAAGTCATGTGAACGTTCCCTATACCTACAGTGCACGGGTATTGTCTATCTGTGTACTTAAATGAATACCTCGAGGATCGAGTTTCTCGAGTTCCTCTGAAGCCTTGGTTGCCTGTAACACTCTGGGCTGGTTCACGACACACTCCACACTCCCACCCTCCTGCCTCTGGCTCGGGCTTAGCGTGTAGAAGCGTCTGGCGGTGAAGGTCCCATCTGGATTTTGGTCTGTTTTCGGGGGCTCTGGTAAAGTGGTGCCATTTTGGAGCCAGGAGACGGACACCTCCTCTGGGTAGAAGCTCTCAATGTCACAGTAAAGAGTCAAGGGGTTTTGACTGGAGGACGAGGGCACGGCTGACATCTTTACATTAGGAATGTCTAAGAATAAACACATTTGGAGATTAATTTGAATCAGTTTAAGGATTAGAGCTTGACAGTACCTTTCTTTTGGCCCATTGTTCGAAAGTTTTTTTTTTTGGTTATTATAAAAATGTTATTTGTGTACCCCAGAGGAAACCCAGCCAGATAGGTCTGTCCCCGAAGGCATAGACAGACCAGGGTGGGCTCTAGTTTCCAACACTAAAGACCGTAAATCTCTATCTTTATTTCTGTTCCAAAATTATATCCAAAAATAGATGATGTTGTAGATAGGGTTCAAAAATAAAAGAGCAATTTGGCGCCCCCTCCAGCAGATTGCACCCTAGGCAGCCCCTTGGGTCGCCTATGTCTAGGGTCAGCCCTGAATGCATAATAGTTCCCCATTGACTTATGGGGAAGTATAAGTTCTTATGGGGACTTATTAGCCTCCGCTAGTTCATGTTTTTAAGCCATCTTTTCCCAAAAAATTCTGCAATTTGTGCATGTCCCGAGTCTGCAACTTATCCTTAATCGAGAGAATTCAGCCTTCTGCAATTTGACAGTTTTTTTCTAGGCAATTGGGAATTCATTTGCATGGGGTGGTTCGCCTATTCATTTTAATAGGACTTTCAGCTTTTAAACTGTTTTTCCAGTTCATGCGATTTTAAACAGTTAATGCAATTATAATAGTTTCGGCAATTTGACCATTTGCAGGTGTAAATTCCGCAGTCCATCAAAAGTTTCTTGTTTAAGGTGTGTTTTTAGATCATACATGTGTGTTAAGGTCAAACACTGGTGAGGATTAAGTGATGAATTCTCTGTATTCTTTGGACTCACACGTGCCATTTAGTTGAAAATCAAGATGCTGATCCACACCCCGGTGCGACACCTTGCACCCAAAAGAGGCGTTTTAGTCGTCTCTGGAAGGCCAAATCGTCAGATTCCCGTCAGCTCTACCATCCGCAGTCCGCTCGCCTTCCATTTGGTACGGCGCTTGTATCTCTTGTCCGTTTTTCGTCCAGGACAAATAGATGGGAGGAGGGTAGAAACCAAGGGCACTGCATTTTAGGAGGCTTTCTCTCTCAAGAGCGACCCACTGCTGAGGAATGTCCAAAGTGGGCGATGCTAGAAAGAGAGGGTATAGTAATAAGCAATAAATCAATAGTTCTGATTGTGAAAATCCATTATTAAGTAGGAACCACTGAAGAAATACAGAAAATAATATGTGTATTGTTTTGTAGCTACAATAACATTCCAGATATTCATCATAAGCAAATGAACTGTTGAAAAGCTCAAACCCTAAACAAACATCCCAGCGATACCAAACATGCTTCTAATAATCAGATAGATAGAGAGATAATGCTATGCTTGTAATAGGTCATCGAAACAGGTTTCAGTCACTTGACACTTGTCCTCAAAAGATGAAGTATCGTTTTTAGTTCTTTACTGGCAATGCCCCACATGTTATCGTGTATCTGTGGACTCGTGTGCATCATCTCCATGGAAACGAGTCAGTTGTGTGATTTTCTGACATTGTTCATGATCGACTCCGTAGTGATTTCTTTGCTTGCTTGCTAAAAAGAAAAGAAAAATCCTCACCCACAATACTGAAGGTAACGTTGTGGGAGTGCAGCTGTATGGCGTTGTAGCTGACTGTGCATTCATAGACTCCCTGCACACTCAGACTGGCTTTGAGGATGGTCAGTGAGAAGTCTCCTTTGACAAAGTCTGCTACGTCCCAGCTGAAACCCTCCTTTATCTGGTTCACCGAGTCTTCAAACAAGGCCGTCTCTGAGCCATTTTTTACCCAGCTCGCTTGAATAAGAGATGAATTTATGTTGTCTTTTATAGTATCCGGAAATGTCACGTTGCATGGCAGAGCTGTGTCTGCGCCAGGGCTGGCCTGGATGTCGACCGCACGAACTGTAATGAGAAATAATATGATTATGTAGTTGTATATGTCTCCTTTATAAGCTGTAGTAAAATATTCTGCCAAATGCAAGCCATAGATTAGCTGCCTTTGTCCAGTCTGTTTGCTCAAGTTTACCACATAAAACTCTTCATTTATTTTGATTGACATAGGCTTACAGTGATATCATTATTCCATTTTGTTAAATAAAGGTCTTAAGTATGGCACCTTGAAACTGCAAATAAAACGCCTTTCAATCAGTTCTATTCACACAATGAGCTTAATTAGTAACCAGCTCGATAAACACTAGTGCCCAGGTAAAGAGCTATGGCTGTGGAAAGTTTTATTGTGTGACAGCCATTGCATAGTTTGACAACAAGGAAAGAGAAGAGAGCATTCAGAAATAACTGGTTCTACTGTTACACAATATTTTACCAAAGAGAACAAATGATTAAGTTTGAGCTATCATGTGTGGAACGGATGTCTTCGTATATTGCATTTATAAAAACAAGAGGCTACACTTCACTTAGTAAATAATCACAGTATTTAAATCATACATTTTCTGATAAATCTTTTTCACATATCAGCAAGATGCCTGATACTTGCACCTGCCACCACCTGTCGCACAGATGATTCCGGGCCACATATTTTTACATGGCCTGAACATGACTGAAACCTAAGATTCTAGTCATGAGCATGAGTCTTTGTTTTCAACATGAATATGTGAAAACATTTTATGCTCAGGAAACACAGCATTTAAAGTCATCAATAACTCACTGTCAAGTCTTTCACAATAGTGAGTCTTTGTCACGAAGTTTAGCCAGTTCTTAGTGATATACGACTGTAATAGCCTTGACCCATAGATAGAATGACTCTACAGCTTGACCCAGTATGATAAATAGTGAATTAGTGTTATCCTCTAACGCGTAGGTTGTACTCACCACACTTAATGACCGCTAAGGCAACGGCAAAGATGAGGACTTTACACCCTTTGTCCATGCCTGCGTTTAGTCCTCACGCCTTATCGCCAGGCCTTCTCCCCTCTCTTATATAGACCTTTGAGTTGATGGTGGGCGGGTTTGTCTTGCTGATGGTAAACAAGAAATATAGACCCTTTGCTTACAAATAGGCCCTTGACGCGTCCCGGTGAAATAAATGACCCTAAGGGAGAGAAAATAGAAGAGAGAGATGTGCCCAGGCGTCCAAATGGGGGAAAAGTGGTCGCTTAAAATTCAAACGGGCCTCTGTCCAAGGTTTTACATTTACACTTTACATTGGTGCAGTGTTCCCATGAACAAACGGACAGGGTGATCCCACTGGGCTTGTGTGGCCAAACAGTGAGCCGAGACCACAACTCTTCTCTGCCAGCGCGCTGTGCCATTAAAAAAGTTGAGAAATCCAATCCGTTTTATAACTGTTGCACATTTTACAGACAGATTTGTTTCCAAAGTCCCCCACAAACTGAATGACGTACAGTATAGGAACTATGATCAAGGTCCAACAATGAAATAACAGTATATAAAACAATGAAACAAATATACGCATTATTGTGGTTCCCAACCACAACAAACCCGCCTGGTTTTAAGCCCCGACTTAGGATATATTATAGATATATATCATAGATGTATGTCATGAAGATAGGCCTCAAATACATCTATTTGAGGCCTATCTTCTTCTTACTGCAATGATTGGCATCTTTGATTGCTGTTAATTTTTAGCTAGAGCAAACACTTGATGTTAAGTGGAAAAGGGCCTAAGTGTGTATAGTCATTGACCTGATTAGTCGTCCTTTGACAAAGCTTTGGCTGACAAAATGGAGAGTTAAATTCACACAAAGTTTTTGCGTCAATAGATCATTTATCAAACATGGGCTATTGTCTCTGACCTTTCTCTGTGTAACCTGCCTGTCCTTTGATCGACACAACCAAGAGATTGAGTCATGCTTTTCAGACATGTTTGTGTTCCATGCTTTGTCCTTTAGTTTAGTTTCGATGCTTTTCTTCTCTTTGATTGGCATCTGATTGGCTTTGATCCAGTTGAAAGACTGGCTGCTCCTCTAGGTACAGGTTTGGGGTTTTGGGTGCGACAAAATCTAGTTTGATTGTTGTTTCAATTCAACTTAGTAGTTGTAAATGGTGCATATTGGTCCTGTAAACTGTCACAGAAATTATTCTTATACTTCTTTAATTACAACAGCCGGATTATAACATAATATACATTTCTTTTCTATTGGTAAAAAATGTACATTGATTATGCTACACATTTACAATTATATTAGAACATGTCTGTTTAGTCTGACTAAATGAACTTTGTACATTTATTCAGACAGGAGACATTGCTCAGCTTAGTAATATAGAAAATATTGTAATATTATACAAAGTTAGAAAGACAAACATTTCTTTAGTGATCTTATTCAGACTTAATTAACATTGATATAATTAGGTCTGTGGTATTCATTACCCATCATACAGACCAGACTCTATAAGCATAATAAGCATGGATTATCTTTTTACTTTTTGTTTAGTATCAGACTTCACCATAAGGACTAGGAATGAATTGAAGGCTATTCTTCCTTATTGTGAAATATGTACATAAAGTTAATGCTGTTCTGTAATGTTGAGCCCCATCTGGAGAAATGGCAATTGGCAGTTGTACGGCAATGTGATTATTAGTTGTAGTTGCTTCTTTATGATCTGTTGGTGCGACTGTAAGAAGTTGGATGGCATTCCATACTACGGGAAGGAACATTTTCTGAAAACACAGTGATGCATGACTGGTTTATTTTCTATAATTATGGGTATGGAAAAAGTGTGGCCTTTCTGGAAGTCATTATGTCATCTATGTTGTTTAGTGTTGAAACAAAAGTGCTTGATGGGAAGTCACTGTATTGTACCTATTCATTGATTACATAAAGTATGGACAATGATCAATTATTACATATTTACTATTTCACATGTCATGTAAATATTCCAAAGACAAATTCACAAATGTTGCATGTTATACATTTACAGCACTGTTAAAGTGCATATGACATAATGAAGCCTAGGCGTAAATACAACCTGGGGACTAATTTCAGCATCACATACCTCCAGCCAATGAAGGCCACACCTGTATCTCAGCCCCTCAGTGTAAAAGCAGCTCCTCCGTAGCAGCCAATCATCTCTCTGCTTTTAAGCCTCCAGCAATCATGGTTTGTTCGCTTCCCAGCGGCGACCAACCTCCGCCCCATCTCCACCTCTTCTGTCCAGGGCTTCTCCCTGCTGCATCCTTCCTATACCACCACCAGTGTCAAGGCTCTGGGGGGAAGACATCCCTGACTCCAACCTGCTCCTCCACTGACTTTAATTCACATATCGATATGCTGGGGTTTGATCACCAAAAAATAATTTGCACATGTCAATAAATCTTCCCAATTACTGCTTTTGTCTGTTATCCAGGTTGAATTAGACACAATTTTTGGGTTAACACAATGGGAAATGAGTGAGTGCTTTGGGACTTTACCTGTATTTATGTAACAGCTTAAAAATTCAAATAGAACTTATCTATTGTAACTTTTCTGCCCAACATTTCTTCATTAAAATTCCTGCATCACTGAAATAAAATGGTAATTATGAGCCTGATAAACTTGCAAATGATCTAAATAGTCATATTTTTAAAAGCATTAAAACCTGTCATAGACACTTCCAAACACTATTGACCTAACTAAATCTACATACAGTATTATCAAAACAGAAAGTCCGTTTTTTTTTTCTTCTTCCGCCCCTGTCTTATCACTACAAGCTGTGTTTAAGCCATGCCTTTGTTGGTGTGTTTCTCGACATCCTGAGCAATGTAAAGACTGGTTTGTGAAGGCGTGGTAAAGCTGGACAGGCACTTTGATTTGCTCTGCAGCACAACATATGTGAGGTGACAGGTGCTTTCTAGTCATTATACAACATGGAAGTACAGATGGTGTGGGTGTTTCTGATATTCCTGACACAGCCAGGTGAATATTAAATCCAATTTTTCCTCAATGTTTTAGTTTATTTATATCGTGTAGATATGTTTTATTGAATGTTTGTGTTTCTTTTGTGTTTCCATTTTAAAAGGTATTGTTGAAACATTTAGATACGTTTTTAGAAATCTCTCAGATAGACCCGTAGTCCGATATTTTTATATATTTAAAAACACACACTACAGGAATGTAGAATCTTGTGATGTCTTTTGTAACCCATGAATAATTTGTTTAATTATGTTACAGGAATAAAAGCCCAGGGTAAGTTTTAAATGTAAATATTTGACCTATAATTGGATGAAGTTGTAGACTTCTAATCTCTAACTTCATTGACCAGAGGAGTGTGGCGTGGCTTCTTTAAACACAAAGATCGTCGGTGGTGAAAATGCGACAGCGGGATCCTGGCCGTGGCAAGTCAGTATGCACTACACTGGTTTCCACATCTGTGGAGGAACGGTCATCAACACCGAGTGGGTGTTGACAGCAGCTCACTGTATTATATCGTAAGTTATTTTTGATATTTTAATTTTTGGTTCGGATTATTGTGAGAAAAAGGATGTTTTATCATGTATTATTATTATTATTTTTTTTTTTTAATAAAATAAAAAAGTGCTTAGACCACAATAATAAATAATAATTATCAATTACACAAGCAAATAATCCGAACATCTTTATCACAAAAACGTATACATACAATTAAACATTTTCTTCTGTTCTAGACCAAACACAAGTGACTATCGTCTGTACTTTGGGAAACAGACTCAGAGCGGCTCTAATCCCAATGAAGTGAACAGAACCGTGTCCCAGATAATTGTCCATCCCGAGTACAACATGGGCGCACTGTTCAATAATGACATCGCCCTGATGAAGATCAGCAGCCCCATCACCTACAACACCTACATCAAACCTGTGTGCCTCGCAGCCAACGGCAGCCTCTTTTACAACGGCACTAATGTCTGGGGCACAGGCTGGGGTCGCCTCTCCAAAGACGGTTATTTTCCCACCACAGGACAAATCAGTGAGATGACAAAAATACATTGAATTACTGTTTCTTCTTTGTTTTTTCAGAGCCCAATGTGGCCTATGACGTTCTTCAAGAAGTGGAAATACCTGTGATTGGAAACAAGTTGTGTGATTGCATCTACACCACATATAATCTTAACAACATCACATCCGCCATGATTTGTGCTGGGGTATCAGGCAAAGGAATCTGTCAGGTCTGGGCCCAGAATATTTGTGGTTGAATTTGAACTTTTTTTTAAATTGTGTTTTGTTTTTTCTTCAGGGCGACTCAGGTGGACCTATCCAGTATAAACAAGGCACTCGGTGGATCCAGACCGGGATAGCCAGTTTCGGAATACCCTGTGCCATTGGTATTCCAGAAGTCTTTGCCAGAGTCTCATACTTTCATTCGTGGATCGTGAATCAAACGGGTGGGACCAATGTTTCATTTGTAGAGTCTACGCCTAATGGCACTGACCCAGAGAGCAGCTTTGTGTGTCCCGTAGTCACCCCAGCAAACACAACCACCGCTCCTGCAAACACCACCGCCTCTTCTCAAGGCAGCCGGACAGTTTCTTCAGAGCTGGCATTTGTTGGCACTGTCGCAATGATTTTATTGATGCCATTATTTGCTTAAGGAAACATAATACTTTAAAGGGGCTAGATGCAAGTTGGCCAATTTATACTCACTACTGCCACCTCAGGTCATACGTGTAACTGCAAAGTCTATATTAAGCTCGTGCATGATGGCACTTCGACCCGAAGTAACCACTTTTTAAGTGACAGTGCAGGATTTTAGAGGCAGTTGTGGTGAACAGGTCTTGGCTCATTCTACACCTTGGGACATTGCTGGAACATGTAGGGGGAGGAAAATACATATATATATATTTTACTCCGTATAGACACTGAATTAACAAAGCCACATTTTTTAAATATATATATTTTCTGATTCAGCTCTTTCATCTTTATTCAAAATGCAGTAATAACAAAACAAGCACTGTTGAATTTCATTACAAGTGTTGTGATTTTATTCTTCATATTGTTATGCCTCATTGAAGCTGCTGATCTGCTTGATGGACCAGGAGACAATCTGTGTGTACACTTGTACCAGTGTGTATTGCTCGGTAAAATTGATCTGCATCTGAGAGGCTGTTCAATTTGATGATATCATTTAAAAGCCTAAATCTGACAATAAAGATATTGTGCCTAAAAGCATCCTTCATCAATTCATTTTGCACATTTTCATTAGTGTTCTATCTAGAACCAATGTCCTAAAGTTGGTCAAACAAAAGGCATTGTTTCTATTTGAGGGAAAAATGTAAATAAAATGCATTCAAATAATTCAGTGACTGCCCTATAGAATTCGGTAGAGTTGTTTTATAGGGCCCTCTTGTGGTGAATATCTGGAAAAACAAATGTCCATGTTTGCGTGGGTTGAGGGCATCTCATGAAAACAATCTGCTATTTCAGTTTTGCTTAATAAACTATTGCATGTTTCCCCTTTCCAACTGATCTGTTATTTAGCATTATTTGCAGTTTTCCCTTTTGAGCACCAGACGAAACCCACTCAGAAAGGACACATACTGTAGCTCACAAGTGTGTCATCTATCTCGCTCATACTGACAAAGACGGAGACCACTCTGTATGTCTTTTTTTGAACAGGAAGTGAAAGTGTAGCTATGGGAAATGTTGTCTGCCTGCCTCTGAGTACAGACAGTTGTGTGTAAGTAACATGAGTTGGTGGTAGCAGTCGCCCTCGGTTAGGTGTAACTGACTTCATTTGATGCTGAGAAAGTAATTTCCCTAAAAGGTACTCCAACCAATCAGAGGACGACTGACAGGAATTGGAACAGAATGTTTATAGCGAACTTCCTATTTTCTAGAAAGTTTTTTTTTTTTTACTGCACATTCATCCAAGCATTTCCCCATGTTATTGTGGTTAAAAAACTGCAGATCTTTATTGAACTAGCAAGTGGAATCTGATATTGCCATAAAAAAAAAAAAAAAATTATTCACCGTTGAAAATGTAAGTTTTGTCCTTCAAGAAATGACAGATTGTGACACTGTGTGCACTCAGTCATCAAGTTAATTTCATAAGTTATTTTATTGATTGCTTTTGTTGTACACATTTGAGCGATGTTGAGATAGGGTGGCCTTTACACATCAGTCTATGTCAACACTTAAAACTAACACTGAAATGACTAAGGCACAGTCTGACTCTATTTATTAGAACTTCTGTAAATTACATGCTTGCAACTTCCATACTGACTCTGTATGATCTACTTGTCATGAGTGGTCTGCATTTCACGGCCCTTTAACATGTCATGAAAAGCTTATTCAAGGTAATGTATTAAGAAATTATCTTGTGCCAGTGACCTTCTCGACTGCCTTCAAAACACGCTCACAGTTACACGCAAACATCACTCCCACTGAAACTCTTGTGGGTGAGAAATGTTGGTCAGGGCGTGTGAGTATGTCTAAGGGGCAACTGCTACTGCTACTTTCCCTTTTGACAACAGCATTTGGCACCAATTACATTTCATATAATGTCTTAATACATTCATCTATGAAGATGTGTTTTTTACACAGCATTAGGTTGGTGAAGTCACTTCACTGTGAATTACATGTCGTAATGCTGTATACGTTATAAGCATTCGTTATAAGGTACTGAATATCAGTCAGTTTAGCTGTATTGTTTGTTCAATGAAAGAATTTCACATTTTTAGCTTAGGCTAAGGTTTCCTGTGAGGTGATATCAAATTACACAAACAATGCAAATTTCATGAGGAAACCTGGTTTTATCTTGGAGACATTTCATTTAATATGACACACGGCACATAGCTGAAAATGTGACTTTTCGATTAACATTCTTGTTTTATTTGTTCAATAAAAACAGAGGAAGAGAAAGTGGCATATTCATAAAATATGTTCCCTACACTTTATACAGAGCTGATCAAAAGTTTAAGACCAGTTAAAAAATGGTTGGCTCTTAACAAGGTTCCAAGTAGAACTTTTTATTGAAATAACCATTGAACTGAAATAGACTGTTTTGCAGTTGATCAAAAGTTTATGACCACATGCCTTTAAAAGCCCAAATCTGTGCAAAAATGTGGATTCAGTGTCATTTTCTGTCAGGTTTTCACACTGTCATAACGTTCTGATGGCAAAGGCCATCACTGCTGAGGTAAGACACAGTAAAACAGTTAATTTGAATGAGATTTATGGAACAAAAAAGTCAAGTGTAACACCCAAAAAATGTCACCAGCGCTGAGCCGGAGGATCTGATTGCCTCAGTGTCCGTCAAAGACACTGGACGATCCTCGACTCACATTAAGGCCGTTACTGGAGCGACAGCAGTCCAATAACCAGATGAGGGATGCTCTCTGTAACATCTGCACAGAGCCATAGGCACCACCTGAAGCTCCATTGTTCCACTGAAAGAAAAAGCCCCAGATCATTATGGCGCCCCTTCTCTGTGGGGTGGAGAAAACATCTCAGGTGGATCTGCTCGTCAGGCCAGAAACCATCAGGATCATTAAGGTAATATTTGTTCACAACAGAGAATAAAACTTTCTTCATCTTTCAATGTCCCATGTTTGGTCGGCCTTTGAAGACGTGTTTTGTGTTTGAAGACCTTCACCTGCAGATGCCTTTTTTTTGGGTCTTCCACTATGAAAACCTGACAGAAAATGACACTGAATCCACATTTTTGCACAGATTTGGCCTTTTAAAGGCATTTTGATCAGCTGCAAAAACAGAATGTTTCAGTTTAATGGTTGTTTTCAATAAATGCTTTACTAATTTTGGATAAAACTGTTCTTTAGTCGACTGGACCTGGACCGTGGATTTCGCAGTCCCCTCCCTGAAGGCATTATCTTGAAGAGACTGTGTGATGGGTGTGTAGGGTCCCCTGTGACGGCTTTGCAGGTGAGATGGGTGGAGTACATGCCCTTAATAGAGGGGAGAGGGGCTCTGCAGATCTTCTCCGCTGCAGCTGGTCAGGATGTTCTAGTCCCTCTGTACAAGTTGCACATAACGGAGGCTGGGATTGCAGTTCTTCTTGGAACCTTGTTAAGATCCAACCATGCAAAGTGTGACTTTTTGCCATATTTCAAGTGGTCTTAAACTTTTGATTGGGACTGTATTATAAAAAAAACATGACTTGATGGAAAAACAATCTGGACCCACAAATGTGAAAATTTCAGATATTTTCACAGGCCGTGACCCCCAAAATCCCTCAACAGTCGGGACCCCCTTCTGTAAAATCGAATTAATATTTATATTAATTTAAGGTGCAAAACATTGAATCTGGTCTTATGATGTTTGTTCGGATACTGTATTTATATTTAGCTTAATTTCACAAAAATATGCTGTTTTCAATACAAAAATACATCAAATTCAATGTCAGAGAAAAAAAAAAAATATTGTGTCATATTCATCTTGACTCACTTTGGGAGTCAGGTTGGGATCTCGGGGAGGACTGTTGAAAATGTTGCTTACACACAGTAAGGACACAAAGCAGGTCACAGTAATACTTTATTCCTTGGTGAACTCATAAATCTTATACTTTTGTGATGGAAAGAAAGTGCCAAGGAAGTAGAACATGTGTAAAAACAGTGGTAATCTTCACCTGCATACAAATAAAAGGGAATGGAGGAAGATCTTTTTCTGGAGGAGGTTTCACTTTATAAAAGAGCTGTTCTTTCGTAGTTACAGTCCTGTGGTTGTTGCCTGGTGCAGTGTTTCAGTGGAGATGTTGAATATACCTCGTGGAGTGGGGAAAATGGAACTGTGGTAGTGTCCAGGTTTAATAAGCATGGTTTTCCACATACAGTGATTCTCCACCAGCAGCACTGGATCCAGAGGAAGCATATTTGCCCTGGCAAGCCTGGCTGTTAGCCTGTGACAGAAAGACATCCATAAGATACTTGAAGCACATGATGTACTGTACGTTCAGGAAGTGTTCATACCCCTTTATTTATTCTTACTTATGCTGACCCTGAAAATGTTGAGATTTGTATTTTTGTCCTAGTGAAAAATAATATTCAGACATTACATAGTGGCTATATATGTGGCTATATATGTGTCATTGGACTTAATGGAATTTGTAGGTTAATCAGTTTAGATTTGTTAGCAATACAGAATGTTTAAGATGTGGATATCAGACTGCTACCGAATGAAATCGACGTTATTAAAAGAGGTCTGAAAACGTTCTGAACTCATTGTATGTAAACATACCAGAGCCCTCTTCACAAACTCCTCCTGACAGGCCTTCCCGTTTTCCTTCTTGCCGCCCCAGGCTTTGAGAGCAGAGGCCTGCAGGGCACGGCCGTAGGAGAAGGTCAGGGCCCAGGGCTTGCCCAGGGGGCATGTGTTGATGGCATTCAGGTTCACTGAGGCCTCCTCCTCAGACTGGCCACCAGACAGGAAGGTGATGCCTAGAGAATACAGCAGAAAAACATCTTATGATTTTTAAAAACATTTTTTAATGCATTGTTGTGTGGTAGATGTGTTTACTTTACCAGACCGCTACATAGTTGAATTAAGAAATATTCTTAAGTTCTGTATTTTTTGAGTGTGCGAGGAGGTATTCTTACCAGGGACTGCGGGGGGCACTGTGCGGCGCAGGGCAGTGACCGTCGCCATGGCGATCTCCTGGTTGCTGTACTTGTGTGAGCAGGAGTGTCCCGCTGTCACCATGTTGGGCTTGAGGAGCGTGCCCTCCAGGTACACGTGGTGGTCGGACAGGGCCTTGTACATGGCGGCCAGCACCTTCTCAGTCACGTACTGGCAGCGCTTCAGGTCGTGGTCGCCGTCGGGCAGGATCTCAGGCTCCACAATGGGAACAATGCCATGCTGAGGACACGCAACGGAAGATGTCAAGATGATTGAATAGGTTGTGTTTATGGGTTTATAAAATAGTCAGATAGAGCCACATGTGGACTATTAAGTTGGAGCACAGGCCAGAATTGTACAGTTATATTAAAATGCAGATGTTTTTACTTTGTAATTATTGGCCTTATCCACATGAAACAAAACTGTCTCAAAGCTCAATGTCTTCGCTGTCAGCAAAAAAAAAAAAAAAAAAATCTGTTTCACCACAATATTAAAGGTGCATTATGTAACTTTTTTTGCGGAAAAGTAATGTTGATATTAGTGAGCAGCATGGTGCCTTTACTTTTGCTCACGGTGGCCCCTACAACACTCCAGGATCAAATGTTTTGTAGGGTTTCTGGTGAGAGGGTCCATCAGTTGCAAAAACCTTCCAAACAATTGATCCCGGAGCATCCTAGGGACCACCGTGATGGAAAGTAAATATGCCATGCTGACCACTCATACACTTTTATTGTTATCTTCTCTGCCCTCAATCTGAAGGTATGAAATGGTAGAATACATCAGGCCTAATGAACACAGCCTATTCACTTTTCACAGTTATCATTACCATTTGGCAGATGCTGGCGTAGCGGGCCAGGACATTGGCGTTCTCAATGATGGCGAGTCTTGAGGGAGTGGTTGGGGTAATCTTCAGGACGCAGCGCCACTTGGCAAAGTCGGCACCGTCCTTCTTGTACTGGGCACAACGCTCATACAGACCGTCGAGACCTGTCAAGATGAATGCAATGAAAATATGCCAGTCTTGTAGCTCAGATTTTGAAGTTGCTAACAGGACCTTGACTTACCCTGGGTGGTTGTCTCTCCGTTGGTTCCAGCCAGAGGAACCACACCTTTGTCCACCTTGATGCCCACCACCATGTTCCTCTCCTTCAGGTGCTGAGTGAAGACTTTGCCATCATCGGTTTTCTGGTACATGGTCTCGTGGAAGAGGATGACTCCGCCAATGCAGGGGCTGACGCGGTCGTCAGCAGTGAAGAGCAGCTGACGGTACAGCCTCCTGTTCTCCTCTGTGTTCTCAGCGTTGATGCTCTGGAAGCGCTTGGCCACGCTACCTGAAAATTACAAAAGGTCAAATCCATTATATCTTGTTGCTATATTACTGAACTGAACAAGCTATTGGAGAGAAGATAGTCTGGTTAGTCTAGCTAGAAACTTGAGATGTGTGTTACCAGTGGATTCATCTGCAGCAAGGATCCCTTTGCCTGTTGCGACGATCCTTTTAGCAATATCACTGAGCTCCTTCTTCTGCTCAGGAGTGAGGAAGGGATATGCGTGAGGCATCCTGACTCTACATGGGACAGAGGACACAAGGTGTGGAATATTTAGGCAAGAAAGGGTTCACAAGTTCAAGGGGCATACATAAGAAATCGATGAGAAACATTTTATGTGAAAACCACAGCGCAATGTTCTACGAGGAAGTGGTGAAACAGACGAGTTTGATGGTTTTCAAGTTTCAGTGTGAGTCTCGCTGTTGCTTTGTGACTCAACAACTGGTGCAAGGCAGTCCTGCGCGTACGAGCTAATTTAAGAGCTATTGCCTGGGAACAATGTAGAGCCTCACGGGGATTTAGTCTTCTCTCTGCCCCTCCCCCAGAAGCATGAGTGGCATGTGACCCACCTATTGCATTTCCAACGCCTTGTCTGTGACCTTTTGCAGAGCCACTTCACCGACCCCCTCCCTCCATTGGATAGTTCACTCCTGTTGGCTGCCCCTGACTACTTTACTATCAACAGATGCATGGACTAAATATAAACACTACTGTAGCTGAGCTGGAATTGTTGTGTAAGAAAAGTGGCCACTCCTGAGGAAGTAACTAATGGGGTTGGGTCTGTGGTACATTCAACTAAGAAGAACTAATGTTGCAATAACATGAACAGTTTTGTTTGAAATTGACAAAGGAAGTGGTTTCATTTTAGTATATCTGAAACTCAATGTGTCAATTTGTATGGTAGAATCAGTGGTGTGAGGAAAAAATGGTGTGTTTTAATTTAGCTGGACTTGAAAAAGCATATCTTTGGGCGTCCGTATATCACAAGTGAGTTCTTAGACATGAGTAAATGTTCCAAATTTGGAGCGCCAGTATTTTCAGACGCATGTGCTGACCAAATGGTAGAGATGATCTGCAACAAGTGAGTCACATAGACGCGGAACCTATGCGGAGGCACAGAATAATGAATCAGCACGATACATCCACCATAAGACAACAAAGCAACACCTTATTGAACCATGTTTGCCTAATGCATACAATAGAAGTTACGTTTTTGAGTCCATTTACCTTTTTGTGGAGCTTCACACAAGAAAAATAAGAAATACAGAACACAGAACTAACTATAGAAGATTCACAGCATGCTTTAGCACTCACACACTTCTGAAACAGTTGAGAAATGTATTGGCTTTACCTTTAGGTTTAGGAGCAGTGTAGGGAGGATAGAGAGGAGATCAGGCCTTCGTCTGCGACACCCATTCAGTCTGCTGGCTCTTGTATTTATCCTGCCATTGTGACCCCTCACATTTCAGCTGCCGGGCTATAAAAAGATCAGGACGCAACCAGAGATAGCCCGTGACATTCAGGGAGACTGTGGCTGGAGGAACATAGTGGTGAGGCTAAGGAAAGGGCAAAGAGTGTTAGAGTAAATGACAAATAAAAAGAAATGAGACAGTGTATACAAAGCCAGCAGGAAAGGTAATAATGAAAATAATAATGATGTGACTTAGGTTTTGTATAGCACTTTTCAAAGAAACTCAAATACATTTTACAGAACAAGCAAACAAAACAAAAACATAAGATGGCGTATTATTATTGGTCAAACTATACTTACTACTTTATTACTTTATGCACTGTGATGGGTTCTATTTCAAAATCTAAGAATGCGGCATTGTCAGTGAATAAGATTAACAAACTAGGACAACAAACTAGTGCTTGGTGCTTTCATGTCGTGAAGTTTTTAGGAATCTAAAGAAGATACATCTTTAAGTGCTAATTGTGTGTGTGTTTTTTTAGTATTCACCGAGGGATAGAGAATGTCACAAAGACCTTTATCCCAGAAACAGAAGCACAGGGCATGGATCCTTGATCTTTGTGTGACCTTTACCAATGATCTTTGCTCCTCAGCAGCAAAGGATCAACCGGAGATGTGTGTCAGGATTTGAACAACATTTTTTTTTAGCTTCAGAAGCCTTGGCAGAAATGGTTAATCATTTGATGGTTACAGGGTGAAAAATGCATGCATGGTACAAGAAGCTGCTTTATCAGTGGTGATGCAGAAATGCGCACTTCCTGTTGAAGCTTGAAGCTTTGAGATACATAAATTGGGTTCCTAATTTAGTTTTGTGGAGAGAGAGAGAGAGAGAGAGAGAGAGAGAGAGAGAGAGAGAGAGAGAGAGATTTCCACCTATTTGATGCATATTATGCACAGAAGTTGCTTTACATGCTGTTCGTGTTGTTTTATAAAGAGAAGTCATGAAAAAGAGGAAATGAGGCTTTGTATTTTTAGATTGATTTTCAGTTATCCAGTCAATTTCCATTCAATTGGGCAGCGGAAAATAAATTATACTTATACTGTAATTATAGTATTACACTTTATTTAATACTGTTGGACAAGAAGTAACATGAAAGGTAATAATTGTAAAAACTGTATATTCAGGAGGATTTTGGTATATTTAGTGGCGGTGCGTACCAGTTTGTGATGATAGTTCAAAAGATTAGTTCTGTTATTCTTAAGAGTTTGTTATCTGAACATTTCATCACATATGTTAAAAGGGATGGCGTAAAAAGTGTCACCGCATCATTGGTTTGACAAAAGTCCGGTGAATCGTGTCTTTATATGGTGAAATCTAGAGACAAATTACAAACAGCAGCCAGAGCTGGGTTTTGTGTAACTCCACCTACAAAAGAGTTCCTGAAACTGCCCCTGTCAAAATTCAGAAACCCTGTCTCCGTACAACTTAGAAATGTTCCTGCCTGTCTGTCTGCATCTGGACTGTTATTTTACATGAGAGATAAATGATGGATTGGACCATTTCTGTGGCAGTATTTTTTTCAGGTAGGATTTTGCGTTATGTATTTACCCACTTTGTTTGAGTTTTGTCTACACTGAGGAAACTCTAAGTGTGCTTTCATTTGTCCAGACCCAAAACTGTGTTGCCTATAATTAAATACATCTCTACAGGATAATTGCAATGTTACCCCACATAGGCCTACGTGGTAGTGCAGTGTTTAACTATGCATCAATTGTATTTTTTTTACTCTTTTATTTTAGTTACTCTTTATACTGATGAAATGACAAAACATATGTACAATGTTGATTATGTGTACAAATGTGAGTATCACAATAAAAATGAAAATAAATGAGTCAATAACCAGAAGGGGGCGCACTGAGACGTACTTACATGTTTAGTTCTACTGCAGGATATTCCCTTAGATGTTTGATAGTTTTGTCTATAATTAACATATACGTGTGTGTGTGTGATCCTGCAGTGTTTGTCAGGCATAATAAGGGGCATATCATGAAATAAGCTGTACACAACAAATTCATTGAAGGCCCCACTTGTTAGCATTGTTAATCTATATAAAGCAGCATCCATGACTGCCTCAAAACAAAGCGTCACACAAATAAAGGAGGTTTGTTTTATGTTATTATTTATTACAAAATGTCTTTAGTGTTGCAGGGTTCACTTGGTTTTAACATCGAACCGGCGGCTTGGAGGTCTTTCAGTAACCCCGCAGCAGGGTTTGGACACAAAGTGATCCAGAAACGAAATGGGTGAGTCCGTGTAAAAGAACATTTAAAAATCCGTTTGCCCTGAGCGCGCGCGAGACCTTACGACAGTAGACGAGACTACTTTTGTGTTTCCACAGCCTCCTGGTCAGCGCTCCCCTTGAACAGTATTCACGACAGGGAAGGGGGCAGATATACGATTGTTCGCCTTCGAGACCTGAATGCAACAAAATAAATCTGCCATGTACGTTGCAAATTATTCATCACTTTTGTCGACATTTTATGCGAGGGGTGTCAAACATACGGCCCTGATCCGGCCCGCGAGATGATTTAATCCGGCCCCTGCCCTGTATATCATAAATTACAGAGTATGCAGGGAAGTCTCTAGCCCATTCCTGTACGGAGTTATGATTTTTTAAAGAATAACCAGAATGCTCATTTTAGCCACCAGGGGGCATTAAATAAAAAAAAAAGGAAGAGTTCCACATGTGTCCAGCAGAGGGCCCTGACATAACAAGAGCTCAGGATGTGAACAATGCATTATGTAGCCATGTGGTAAATGGACAGTCTGCCCCAGGGCGGCTGTGGCTTCAATAACAGCTTACCACTACCGAGTATGGAATGATATATGAATAATGGCTACTGCGTAGTACTTTGTGGAACTTGTGACACAGGCTTGTAAAGTGCAATACAAGTGTAAGCCATTGTTAATAATGAAACTACAGTCAAGGTGGGGCTTTGACCAAATCACAGATTATTATTATTCATTTATTTGAACATTTTCTCTATTATATGCGGCCCGCGACCCGCCGTGGGAGCTGAATTTCGGCCCGCGACCCTTTGAGTTTGACACCCCTGTTTTATGCACTTTTACACTTCAGTAACTTTTTTAACTAACTACAGCCTACTTAGGGGAAGTTTTATACTGTGTGAGTAATATTGTGAAGTAACAGTACAGTAACTACTCTGGGGTAACATTGGGTTTCTCTTCAAGTGAAGTAACGAAAGCTGTCAACATGTGAAAAAAAACACATAGCTTGATTTATTTAAATTTCAGTCTTTTCGTCTATATTATCTAAAGAATTCATTATTTATTTATTATTATTTTATGGCATATTCTTTTTAATAGAGTTCGGGAATGTGATGTCATATCGCTAAGCTTTATCTTGTAAACTAAGAGTCATTGATCACATTAAAACACTTGGACGCCACAGTGAGTTAGATCTATTTACCAGCAGTAACTCAGCAGCTAATGGAGTTGTTCCATGGCTTTTTTTCCTCCACTTTTTATACTATTTTTAGCTAATGTTAGTCTATTCTGCAAAGATGGCAGATCTCCATGGTGACTGTGGAATTTCCCAAACTCTATACATATAATCTATTACATTAACACTTAAACATAGATCAGACTTTCACACATGAACTTTTACTTTGTACTTAAAAGGTAATTATTCGGGTCAATATACTTTGTACTTATGCTTGAGTAAAATAATTTTAAAGTAACAATACTCTTAATTGAGTAAATATTTTGGCCTCTCCACCCACAGTGCCGCCTCATGCTGTCAACACCTCTCTGGGTTTAGCCATGGCATTCGACCCCAGCAATGACAGGTCTATGGTATGTTTTTGTTTTCTTAATATTTATCTAAGAAAATACAATTACACGTTAATAATTTACAGACAGATTAATTTGAGGAGTTTTAAACGTCTGAATCACACTGCCCTTTAGCAGAAGTACTGGCTGCTGAGAACTCACTTCCACTTTGTTGCATCACATTCTCGTCACTGTGTGTTATTTTTAAATTAATTTAGTTTGCGATGGTTAAAACAAAGCTTCCGGCAAAAACCTCACTTTACTTACCCTGTGACAATAACGAACATGTCTCCCATCAGGTTTGTGGCCCGACCATTCCCAAGGATTGCAAGAGTATCACCATGTACAATGGACTGTGCCTAGAGATCAATGCAAGGAACCGTGTTACAAGAACAACACCAACCTCAGATACAGGTGCACCCTATCACCTTACCTTAACAGTGTACATTTGCACAATTCAAAAATGAAATATTTTTCTGTCTTTTTGTTTTTGTCAGAATGCCCGAGTCAACCAGCAGACATTGCTTTTCTGTTGGATGGATCAGGTAGTGTGGTCAGTAATGATTTCACAAAAATGAAGCAGTTTGTCGTAAATGTGATCAGCTCGTTTCTCGGAAAAGATTCAAGGGTGAGATGAGTTATTACTCAATAGACTGGAATAGCATTTATTATTGTTGATGGTTGTACATCTTTAGAACAGATTGGAGCCATGTATGGTTTAATCTGTTTATTTTTCAGTTTGCTATCATACAGTTTTCATCTTACACTGACATCAGTTATCACTTCAACACCTTTCAAGCCAGTGGAGCTTGGCAGTTGCAAATAAACAACATTAGACAATTAACTGGAGGAACACAGACAGCTGATGCAATACACCGAGTTGCGTAAGTGACACTAAAGCCATTCAGTGATCTTTGGGGGAAAAAAATCTTCTACTTGCACATTTAAAAAGCAAATGATGTTCCTACAGAAATGAAGTCTTCATAGCTTCACGTGGAGACAGAGAAAATGTGAATAATATATTGATTGTCATTACTGATGGAGAGTCCCAGGATGGCAATCGGTTACCGTCAGCAATCGCGGCAGCAAACAGAAAAAACATCATTCGATTTGCAATTGGGGTAAGACATGCTATAATAGGATATAATATAAGCTTGGCTGTGAAGTAGATAGACATGATTTTTTTTATTGTCATCTGTAACACTATGTGAAATGTGCAGGTGGGGAGAGCATTTACGAGTGATAGGGCATTAAAAGAGCTTCAAGCTATTGCCTCATCCAGCGACCAGGTTTTTAAAGTTGATGGTTTTGATGCCCTTGATCAAATAAGAAAGACTCTGCAGGACAAGATCTTCTCTATTGAAGGTAAAGTTAACTCTATTGTGCATTTTAGTACTTTGACTTGACCCCCCTCACACACACACACACACACACACACACACGTTTATGCAGGATCTCAAACAGGAGGGGAGTCTCTGAAGATGGAAATGTCCCAGCTGGGCTTTGGTGCAGCCTTTTTCAGTCAGGTACATATACTGCCCTAGAAGTGAGTGCACTTTATTGTGTTGTTTAAATGTCTATGTTTTATTCTCAGGGATTTCAAATGACGGCTGTAGGAGCCAACCTGTGGAAAGGAGCGTTACTGAAGTACGCTGGCAATGGTGTAAGGACTAGCTCCTATGAACCAAGCGATATTGATAATGACAGTTACTTGGGTAAGAATGGCCTTTGTAAAAGTTGATGCCATCAAGTACCATGTGTGAGGTGTGATTTCTGACATACGTTTGATTATAGGTTACTCTATAGCGATTGCAAATACTAAGGCTGGGACATTTACAGCTGTTGGCGCACCGCGATATAAACACAGAGGAATTGTAATGTATGTTTTGAGCGTATACACTCAGCGAAGAATTGATCCAGTTGGTTGGCAGGTACGTCAGTCCTGATGTCTGAAAATGTCTGAAGCACATTCAATAACTTAGCCTGTTGTTGCTGTGTTTGCTTCAGTCCCAGAGCGGTGAATATTTTGGGGCAGAGGTTTGCACAATGGATGCCAATAATGACGGCTTCACCGACTCGCTCCTGATATCGGCGCCGATGCACAGTGAGAGAGACCGAGAAGGGAGAGTCTATGTCTGCGACGTAGCTGATCAGGTAAAAGCTAATTAATCTCCTGCAACACAATTCTTCAGAGTGGTATCGTTCATGCTTATCGTTCTTTTAGAATGTGGATTGTCACTTCAATGACCCGTTAGTCCTGAAGGGGGCGCTGGAAAGAGGAAGGTTTGGCTCATCTCTGGCTGTGCTGCCAGATCTGAACGCAGACAATGTGGCCGATTTGGCTGTGGGAGCGCCATTGGAGAATGGTGGTCAAGGCAGTGTTTACATTTTCCATGGTTCCGGGTTTGGTCGGGTTAATCCTACCTATTCACAGGTAAGAAAAAAACAGGGTTATTGACCTGCGTGCACATACATCCACTTTTCTGTTCCTCTATCTTTTAAAACAAACAGGAACATATCACAGCAATCATTTCAGGCTTTGAAAACCAATACATTCGTATCATTTTTATTTCTTTTCTTTTCTTTTTTTATTCAAGAGAATTACTGCTTCTGAAGTCCAGTCAGGTCTGACTTACTTTGGCATGTCAATCAGTCAAACGTCATTGGATCAGAGTGGAGACACTTTACCAGATTTGATGATTGGTTCAAAAGGCACCGTTGTCCTTCTCCGGTAAATGAAGGTTTTTCTTATATTGCACACATCCACTTCGACAGTATGTGTATTCATGTGTTTATTAATGTATTTGCTGCATCCTAGGTCTAAACCAATTGTCCAAATAGAAGCTGGAATATCATTTACGCCACAGCAGATTTCGCCTCAACAGAATGACGAAGACTGCTCAAAACCTCTTGAGGCCTCTGCCAAACTCTGCTTTCCAATGTCTAAAGTCACTGTGGTCGATCAAGGTAACAATTTAAGTTACAGTTTTCAGCGCTACAGCTTTTGCTCACAAAATAGTTATGTATTTATCAGCTCGGGCGAGAATCAATTACACTTTTACGCTGGATACAACACGTGTCCCCCCGACAAACCGTGCGTTCATCAGGGAGAAGGAGCAAGACACAACTGGAAGTCTCGACATTGTGTTGGGCTCTGAGAACTGTGTTACAATCAATTTCTTTATACAGGTCACACATTTTTTTAATTTTTTATCCCTGCCAGTGTTATAATGATAATTGTTTTATTTTGGTACCTACTTAATATTTGTCCACATTTTTATAGAAATGTCCCGAAAATGTTATAAATCCTCTTGAGAACGAGTTGAGCTACTCATTTGAAGGTTTGTCTCTCAGTGGAAAACTTCGTCCAAGTCTCTCTCAACAATCAGCAACAACAGTCCGTAAAGATGTAAGTGGATATACATGTGTGTCCATCCATATAATGCTCAAACATTTCACATTCATATTTCATCCCAATTCATAGCTGGGATTTGCGATAAATTGTGGGGACGACAATACCTGCACTGACAGCCTTATTGTCGACTTTAACTTCACAAAGTATTGTATTTTGTATCGTTATTAATTCATTTTCTGATTTGAATTATAGTAGCTTAATAGTTTGTCTTTGTAGAACCTCTGTGGTCCAAGTAGGCATTGATGACCTGCTCAACGTCACAGTGTCTATGGAAAATACAGAAGAAGACTCATACACCACCAAAGTCATCCTGACGTATCCCCCGGGCCTCTCTTATCGCAAATTCACCGGTCTCCAAGTAAGATATTTAGCCGCTCATTTTTCTTTTCTTATTATCTTTTTTCATTTGTTTCTTTTGTGCGACCCAAGGGGAGAATTGACTGCTCTTCCCTGGACAGTGAAGACAGCTTGACGCGAGGACAGACAGAATGCTTCATTAATAGACCCATCTTCAAGAGCAAAGCAAAAGTGTGTTTTTTGTCAATGTTACACCAATTGTAATCTAAAAAAAAAAAAAGGGAATCATCTAATTCGTTTGGCATTGTTGTAGGCCCTTTTTGTTGTCTCATATGGCTTTGACACCAAGAGTCAACTCGATCGGACGATTTTTGTCACTGCAAATGCAACCAGGTACATTTCATTGCTTCACTGAAAACAAAACCTTTAACCCACGTTGGTTTTTACTTTGATTTCTTTTATTGTAGCGGGAATGCAGAGTCTCCATCTTCCCAGCGTTACAAACTGAGAGAGATTGATGTTAAATACAGCATTTCAGTCACAATTGGAAGGTTGGATGCAGTTACTATCTTGCGTCTATATTATTTTACAGACTTGCCCTAACATAAAACAATCTCTGTAGTTCACACAGTTACACCAATTTTACAGCTGGGCAGAATGATCTGCAGAAGCCGTTCAATCAATCTATCAAGGTAATTGACAGGAAATGTTCATGCACAACACATTTTATTTAATTTTTGTAAATAAATCCCCTTTTTGGTAGGTTACAAATGAGATTCGAGCTGTGAATATCTCTGTAGTGATTCGAGTGCCAGTGAAGCTTGGTAATGAGGATATTTGGGTGGATTCTGATAATTTGACGGTAAAATACACTATAACATTGCCATTTTTGCCTGCTCTTTGTGATCCTTGCCAGTTTTTAGCTTGAAAAAAAGACTATTTATGCTCTATATCACCTGTTACAAATTCATGTTCTATCTGTCTTGATTTTTCCGTATGTTTGCAGATTGCAGACTGCTCAAAGGGGAAAGATGAAGAGCCGACTATGACAGATTTTGTTCCAGAAATACAGGGGAACAAATTTGTGGTTCGTATTGCTGTTTCAGTGCTACTGTTGTGACAATAGACTTCAATATCGCAGTCAAACCATTGTCTTTTCATCCCCAAACAGAACTGCAGTGTAGCCAAATGCAGGGTTTTCAGGTGCACTCGCTTCATGACACAAATGGAGAGAAAGGACTACTTTATCACTGGTAACCTCAGCTCTGGGTGGATTCAGCAGGTACTTGCTCTGTAATATGTCAGCGCAACTTGACAGAATCGAGTAAAACCTATTAAACATTTGTCTCCCGCAGATTGGACTTGAGTCTGCCAAGTTTCTCCTGATCACCACAGTCACTCTGGAGTATGATACAGACAGGTTTATTTTCTACACAACTGAGATCAACAACAACCCCCCTATTCGCAAGGTAAATGCTGCTTTATTTGCACCCTTGACAAAGTAATCTTTATAATTAAATAGAAACTATTGTAAGTTTTTACTTTATTTAAATGATATTTCTGAACAGTTTGATAGTTAGAACATTTATCCCTTTCATCTTGTTGAGATAAAGCAGGTGCTAAATTAACAGACATTTAATTATGCTCTTGACTTTTGGGGGGACTTTTAAGTAAATACATATATTCTTGTCTTGTATTTATTGGTGGAAACAGGAATTATCACGATCAGAAATGACCAACATCAGAGTTCTAAAGATCCATATATGATAAATAAAATTAATTTTCCTGTGTCAGTTGTTTGTAAAGATGTATTTGCATGTATATTATGGATTTTTTTTTTAATGTAGAGTTTTGGTGTTAATAAGTGTAATAATTACAATAATAATGCATTGGTTTTATATAGCGCTTTTCTTGACACTCAAAGACGCTTTACATTGTGCTATTCGTTCACTCCATACTCGGTGGTGGTAAGCGACTATTGTAGCCACAGCTGCCCTGGGGTAGACAGACGGAAGCGAGGCAACCAGTCTGCGCCATTGTAATATCGCCTATATTACTTTTAATTATAAAGTCTACTGTTGTAGCTATTTCAATCTAAATGTAGGTGTTAAACATAATCTTTTGAATTAATTCAATGATAAATTTACTGAGTGTGTTTCTGCAGATTGAAGCTGAGGTAGAAGTCTATACTGAGGTGAACTTTACTAAAGAAATCATTGGAGGATCTCTGGGAGCTCTGGCTCTGGTGCTGTTACTGACAGCTGGTTTGTACAAGGTAAGAATTTCTGTTCAGCAATTATGAAAGTAACCCATTTACAACCACTGCCCAACACTGTCTGTGTCTATAGGCTGGATTTTTCAAGAGTAAATATCAACAGATGATTGCCGATGACGCCCAAGGACCAGATGCTCTCGAGGGTGCCCCAGAGGACCCACCTGCTTAACAATGGTCTTAATTGTAAATACAGTTATTTTGCAACAAAATAATGTAAAATGCAATGAAACTCATGTGCAGTTGATCCTATTTAAATAATAAAGTCAACAAACTCAGGTTATTGTACAGTTTTTTGACAGGCCTGACGGTCTGCTTTACATGGTTGTTGCATTTCGATGTCATAACTCTTGCACCAAGAATTCTGGATTCAAATAAAATGTTGCTAAAAATGAATGTTTATTTAATGTGTGAGAAAAAAAATACATTTTTCAAAATTAAGTTGCTTAAAGCCACACTGCCTTGCATTTCAGATTCTACCTTTGCCAATACAAAACATGCTCCAAATGACCAGCTCGACACAGAAAAGTCTATTTTGCATTGGTGGAGCTGGAGATGTCCCTCTCCCAGAAAAGTTTAGTCAGGTCTGAGGAGAGGCAGGCTACTCACATCAAACACTTTTGTTCTTTTGTTTTTTATGATTAAAATATCTGTAATAAAATGAGTGCTTGTATTTTATTCTATACATTGGGTGAACTGTCATACTGTGTGACTTTAAGTAAAGCTTGATTTGGCCATTACAAAGACATGAGTAACATGAAGGTGATGGGAAAGATAGAAAGAACAACAGAAAAAACAACTGAGCTTCCTCCTGAGGCTGCTGCTGTTGTCGCTGCAGCTGGAGATGGCATGTCTCCCACCGTTTCCTTTATGAATGAGGCGAAGTGGGAAGTTCTGGCATAGGCCTGAACATCAGAGAGCACAACTTTAGCTCCTCCCACAGTGACCACGCCCACCTGAAACCAGGAAGCACCGGAATGGCACAAAAGCGCTCCTCCTTGGTCCCCCTGAGTTATAAAGAGGAAAATATTAGTTTCAGCTGACACAGTCCAGGTCAGTTAATATTTTGTGAATAATTTGTAACTATATTGCAAATACAAGTCCTCTTTTGGTATTTACCTTTTGAACATCCATGGATGATGTGCAAATATTTGCAAGGTCAGAAACACTGTCACAACTTGCAACATGAGTTTTTGAATCTCTCAGAATTGGTAGATTTGCTACAAAAAAAATTAACAAAATGATATATTTTTTATTGGAATGACGTCAGCACAAACTTTGAAGACTGTACATACCAGAGGCCTTGCTGCGACCTCCAAAGCTTGAAACCCAGCACTGACTTCCAACAGGGAAAGAATTGGTGTTGCTTGTGTCCACACACACAGGCTGGATATTACTGGTGTATCTAACCGATGCGGCCAGCTTCAACAGTGCAATGCTGGATCCTGCCTCTTCACTCATTTGGACATCTGCAATGCTCATGGAGCTGTTGTCATTTTCACCGAAAGACACGGTCCAATCCTGAATATTTAGAAATGAGCTGGAAAAAAAACATATATATATTAATGCATGATTATTTCTTTGTATCATGTGCTCTGGAGCTTACGCTGACTTTGAGAAGCAGTTTCCAGCCGTGAGGACAAAGTTGTCAGCGATCAGAGTACCTCCGCAAATGTATTCGTTGTTTTTGTAGAGTCGGACCATCCATGGCCACATCTCAGAAATACTATGGTCATTCCTCACAGAAGGATGAGGAACAACACCACATGATGAGCCTGAGAAATAAATATGAGCCAACTGCTGCTGTTGTATCAAAAAATTGTTTTTTACAGGAAAAAAACTTACGGACAGGACTTGAACTTTGAATGATGCTCTGTGGTAAACCAGGACAGGTGGCAGTGCTGTCAGGATCCGGTCCACTGGACACAAATTGAACAAAGCCAGGCTGGTCTGAGCTAATTTGCGAGTTGATCCAAGACTGGTAGTTGGACACTCTGGAGTAGACTCCTGGCAGGTTAGGTCGAGCACATCCAAAGCCAAAGCTAACAACACCAGACTGGACCCAGACAGAGCCCTGTTTACTGACCATCGGACCTCCAGAGTCGCCCTATGGACAAAACAGTACAACTGTGAAATTGTACATCCTGCAGAAATTGTGTTGGTCCAAACAACCCTTCAGACTACCTGACAGGAGTCCTTTCCTCCAACCAGAAGCCCTGCACAGATCATGTTGTCTGTGATTGTGCCCACTCCGTTCAGACAGTTGCACTGTCTGTTCCCCACAACCGGCACCTCCACTTCCTGTAGAGTTTGGGGGAACGGCAGTGGCTCTGAGAGGAGAGAATAGAGGGGTCACTATGACACATGATGAAGGTTTATTGCACAGAGTAAAGTGATGCTGTACAGCGGACTGACCTCCCTCTCTGATGGCACCCCAGCCAGTGACCCAGCTATCAGTTCCACTGTTAAACACACTGTCACTGGCTGCCAGACACACGGGCCTGATGTAATCTGTGAAGGTTACTGCGGAGGACAGTCTGACCAGAGCAATGTCGTTGTCACTGGATGAACTGTCATAATTTGGATGCAAAATTATTGTTGACACGGATTTGGACACTTCGTTTGGGTTTGTGCTTTGTAGATTATCTCGACCAAGAGACACCTGCCATCCAGAGGTACTGGTGCTGAAACAAAACAACAACTTTTTTAGAAGTGCTGTATTTCATATTATAATTTTTGTGTTTTGACAAACACTGAAGAACAATCTTGTCCAAGTGGACTATTGGTTCTGTATGTTGCTAAAGTTGAGACTGACCTGGAGAAACAATGGGCAGCAGACATGACCCACTCTCTGTTGATGAGGGATCCACCACAAACGTGTCCGCCAAACCTCTGCAGACTGACCTGCCAGGGCCAACTTCCAGCTGGTGCGTCTTCACCTCCAACTATCCTGGTGTTCAGAGGAGTGATGCCGCACACTGCAGAGATCAAAGTGATGGTCAATGTAGTTCCAGTTTAGAGCCAGTAAAACAGCAGAGAATCCTCACAGTCGGCACTAGACTCCAGCAGCTCTGGCTCTGGGTCAGTTGTTGTATCCTGTGGTGGGGCAGTTGTGGCGATCAGAGGGGGAGGCAGACCAGGACAGGTGGCAGTGCTGTCAGAATCCGGTCCGCTGGACACAAACTGAACAAAGCCAGGCTGGTCTGATCTGACTTGCGAGTTGATCCAGGACTGGTAGTTGGACACTCTGGAGTAGACTCCTGGCAGATTGGGTCGAGCACATCCAAAGCCAAAGCTAACAACACCAGACTGGACCCAGACAGAGCCCTGTTTACTGACCATCGGACCTCCAGAGTCGCCCTATGGACAAAATAGCATGAATGTGAAATTGTACATCCTGCAGAAATTGTTGGTCCAATTAAAACTACAAACTACCTGACAGGAGTCCTTTCCTCCAACCAGAAGCCCTGCACAGATCATGTTGTCTGTGATTGTACCCACTCCGTTCAGACAGTTGCACTGTCTGTTCCCCACAACAGGCACCTCCACTTCCTGTAGAGTTTGGGGGAACGGCAGTGGCTCTGAGAGGAGAGAATAGAGGGGTCACTATGCCACATGATGAAGGTTTATTGTGCAGAGTAAAGTGATGCTGTACAGCGGACTGACCTCCCTCTCTGATGGCACCCCAGCCAGTGACCCAGCTATCAGTTCCACTGTTAAACACACTGTCACTGGCTGCCAGACACACGGGCCTGATGTAATCTGTGAAGGTGACTGCGGAGGACAGTCTGACCAGAGCAATGTCGTTGTCACTGGATGAACTGTCATAATTTGGATGCAAAATTATTGTTGACACGGATTTGGACACTTCGTTTGGGTTTGTGCTTTGTAGATTATCTCGACCAAGAGACACCTGCCATCCAGAGGTACTGGTGCTGAAACAAAACAACAACTTTTTTAGAAGTGCTGTATTTCATATTATAATTTTTGTGTTTTGACAAACACTGAAGAACAATCTTGTCCAAGTGGACTATTGGTTCTGTATGTTGCTAAAGTTGAGACTGACCTGGAGAAACAATGGGCAGCAGACATGACCCACTCTCTGTTGATGAGGGATCCACCACAAACGTGTCCGCCAAACCTTTGCAGACTGACCTGCCAGGGCCAACTTCCAGCTGGTGCGTCTTCACCTCCAACTATCCTGGTGTTCAGAGGAGTGATGCCGCACACTGCAGAGATCAAAGTGATGGTCAATGTAGTTCTAATTTAGAGCCAGTAAAACAGCAGAGAATCCTCACAGTCGGCACTAGACTCCAGCAGCTCTGGCTCTGGGTCAGTTGTTGTATCCTGTGGTGGGGCAGTTGTGGCGATCAGAGGGGGAGGCAGACCAGGACAGGTGGCAGTGCTGTCAGAATCCGGTCCGCTGGACACAAACTGAACAAAGCCAGGCTGGTCTGAGTTGATTTGCGAGTTGATCCAGGACTGGTAGTTGGACACTCTGGAGTAGACTCCTGGCAGGTTAGGTCGAGCACATCCAAAGCCAAAGCTAACAACACCAGACTGGACCCAGACAGAGCCCTGTTTACTGACCATCGGACCTCCAGAGTCGCCCTATGGACAAAATAGCATGAATGTGAAATTGTACATCCTGCAGAAATTGTTGGTCCAATTAAAACTACAAACTACCTGACAGGAGTCCTTTCCTCCAACCAGAAGCCCTGCACAGATCATGTTGTCTGTGATTGTACCCACTCCGTTCAGACAGTTGCACTGTCTGTTCCCCACAACAGGCACCTCCACTTCCTGTAGAGTTTGGGGGAACGGCAGTGGCTCTGAGAGGAGAGAATAGAGGGGTCACTATGCCACATGATGAAGGTTTATTGTGCAGAGTAAAGTGATGCTGTACAGCGGACTGACCTCCCTCTCTGATGGCACCCCAGCCAGTGACCCAGCTATCAGTTCCACTGTTAAACACACTGTCACTGGCTGCCAGACACACGGGCCTGATGTAATCTGTGAAGGTGACTGCGGAGGACAGTCTGACCAGAGCAATGTCGTTGTCACTGGATGAACTGTCATAATTTGGATGCAAAATTATTGTTGACACGGATTTGGACACTTCGTTTGGGTTTGTGCTTTGTAGATTATCTCGACCAAGAGACACCTGCCATCCAGAGGTACTGGTGCTGAAACAAAACAACAACTTTTTTAGAAGTGCTGTATTTCATATTATAATTTTTGTGTTTTGACAAACACTGAAGAACAATCTTGTCCAAGTGGACTATTGGTTCTGTATGTTGCTAAAGTTGAGACTGACCTGGAGAAACAATGGGCAGCAGACATGACCCACTCTCTGTTGATGAGGGATCCACCACAAACGTGTCCGCCAAACCTTTGCAGACTGACCTGCCAGGGCCAACTTCCAGCTGGTGCGTCTTCACCTCCAACTATCCTGGTGTTCAGAGGAGTGATGCCGCACACTGCAGAGATCAAAGTGATGGTCAATGTAGTTCTAATTTAGAGCCAGTAAAACAGCAGAGAATCCTCACAGTCGGCACTAGACTCCAGCAGCTCTGGCTCTGGGTCAGTTGTTGTATCCTGTGGTGGGGCAGTTGTGGCGATCAGAGGGGGAGGCAGACCAGGACAGGTGGCAGTGCTGTCAGAATCCGGTCCGCTGGACACAAACTGAACAAAGCCAGGCTGGTCTGAGTTGATTTGCGAGTTGATCCAGGACTGGTAGTTGGACACTCTGGAGTAGACTCCTGGCAGGTTAGGTCGAGCACATCCAAAGCCAAAGCTAACAACACCAGACTGGACCCAGACAGAGCCCTGTTTACTGACCATCGGACCTCCAGAGTCGCCCTATGGACAAAATAGCATGAATGTGAAATTGTACATCCTGCAGAAATTGTTGGTCCAATTAAAACTACAAACTACCTGACAGGAGTCCTTTCCTCCAACCAGAAGCCCTGCACATATCATGTTGTCTGTGATTGTACCCACTCCGTTCAGACAGTTGCACTGTCTGTTCCCCACAACCGGCACCTCCACTTCCTGTAGAGTTTGGGGGAACGGCAGTGGCTCTGAGAGGAGAGAATAGAGGGGTCACTATGACACATGATGAAGGTTTATTGCACAGAGTAAAGTGATGCTGTACAGCGGACTGACCTCCCTCTCTGATGGCACCCCAGCCAGTGACCCAGCTATCAGTTCCACTGTTAAACACACTGTCACTGGCTGCCAGACACACGGGCCTGATGTAATCTGTGAAGGTGACTGCGGAGGACAGTCTCAGCAAAGCAATGTCGTTATCACTGGAAAAACTGTCATAATTTGGATGCAAAATTATTGTTGACACGAATTTGGACATTTCATTTGGGTTTGTGCTTTGTAGATTATCTCGACCAAGAGACACCTGCCATCCAAAGGTACTGGTGCTGAAACAAAACAACAACTTTTTTAGAAGTGCTGTATTTCATATTACAGTTTTTGTGTTTTGACAAATACTGAAAAACAATCTTGTCCAAGTGGACTATTGGTTCTGTATGTTGCTAAAGTTGAGACAGACCTGGAGAAACAATGGGCAGCAGACATGACCCACTCTCTGTTGATGAGGGATCCACCACAAACGTGTCCGCCAAACCTCTGCAGACTGACCTGCCAGGGCCAACTTCCAGCTGGTGCGTCTTCACCTCCAACTATCCTGGTGTTCAGAGGAGTGATGCCGCACACTGCAGAGATCAAAGTTATGGTCAATGTAGTTCCAGTTTAGAGCCAGTAAAACAGTAGAGAATCCTCACAGTCGGCACTAGACTCCAGCAGCTCTGGCTCTGGGTCAGTTGTTGTATCCTGTGGTGGGGCAGTTGTGGCGATCAGAGGGGGAGGCAGACCAGGACAGGTGGCAGTGCTGTCAGAATCCGGTTCGCTGGACACAAACTGAACAAAGCCAGGCTGGTCTGAGCTGATTTGCGAGTTGATCCAGGACTGGTAGTTGGACACTCTGGAGTAGACTCCTGGCAGGTTAGGTCGAGCACATCCAAAGCCAAAGCTAACAACACCAGACTGGACCCAGACAGAGCCCTGTTTACTGACCATCGGACCTCCAGAGTCGCCCTATGGACAAAATAGCATGAATGTGAAATTGTACATCCTGCAGAAATTGTTGGTCCAATTAAAACTACAAACTACCTGACAGGAGTCCTTTCCTCCAACCAGAAGCCCTGCACAGATCATGTTGTCTGTTATTGTGCCCACTCCATTCAGACAGTTGCACTGTCTGTTCCCCACAACAGGCACCTCCACTTCCTGTAGAGTTTGGGGGAACGGCAGTGGCTCTGAGAGGAGAGAATAGAGGGGTCACTATGCCACATGATGAAGGTTTATTGTGCAGAGTAAAGTGATGCTGTACAGCGGACTGACCTCCCTCTCTGATGGCACCCCAGCCAGTGACCCAGCTATCAGTTCCACTGTTAAACACACTGTCACTGGCTGCCAGACACACGGGCCTGATGTAATCTGTGAAGGTGACTGCGGAGGACAGTCTGACCAGAGCAATGTCGTTGTCACTGGATGAACTGTCATAATTTGGATGCAAAATTATTGTTGACACGGATTTGGACACTTCGTTTGGGTTTGTGCTTTGTAGATTATCTCGACCAAGAGACACCTGCCATCCAGAGGTACTGGTGCTGAAACAAAACAACAACTTTTTTAGAAGTGCTGTATTTCATATTATAATTTTTGTGTTTTGACAAACACTGAAGAACAATCTTGTCCAAGTGGACTATTGGTTCTGTATGTTGCTAAAGTTGAGACTGACCTGGAGAAACAATGGGCAGCAGACATGACCCACTCTCTGTTGATGAGGGATCCACCACAAACGTGTCCGCCAAACCTTTGCAGACTGACCTGCCAGGGCCAACTTCCAGCTGGTGCGTCTTCACCTCCAACTATCCTGGTGTTCAGAGGAGTGATGCCGCACACTGCAGAGATCAAAGTGATGGTCAATGTAGTTCTAATTTAGAGCCAGTAAAACAGCAGAGAATCCTCACAGTCGGCACTAGACTCCAGCAGCTCTGGCTCTGGGTCAGTTGTTGTATCCTGTGGTGGGGCAGTTGTGGCGATCAGAGGGGGAGGCAGACCAGGACAGGTGGCAGTGCTGTCAGAATCCGGTCCGCTGGACACAAACTGAACAAAGCCAGGCTGGTCTGAGTTGATTTGCGAGTTGATCCAGGACTGGTAGTTGGACACTCTGGAGTAGACTCCTGGCAGGTTAGGTCGAGCACATCCAAAGCCAAAGCTAACAACACCAGACTGGACCCAGACAGAGCCCTGTTTACTGACCATCGGACCTCCAGAGTCGCCCTATGGACAAAATAGCATGAATGTGAAATTGTACATCCTGCAGAAATTGTTGGTCCAATTAAAACTACAAACTACCTGACAGGAGTCCTTTCCTCCAACCAGAAGCCCTGCACAGATCATGTTGTCTGTGATTGTACCCACTCCGTTCAGACAGTTGCACTGTCTGTTCCCCACAACCGGCACCTCCACTTCCTGTAGAGTTTGGGGGAACGGCAGTGGCTCTGAGAGGAGAGAATAGAGGGGTCACTATGACAAATGATGAAGGTTTATTGTGCAGAGTAAAGTGATGCTGTACAGTGGACTGACCTCCCTCTCTGATGGCACCCCAGCCAGTGACCCAGCTATCAGTTCCACTGTTAAACACACTGTCACTGGCTGCCAGACACACGGGCCTGATGTAATCTGTGAAGGTGACTGCGGAGGACAGTCTGACCAGAGCAATGTCGTTGTCACTGGATGAACTGTCATAATTTGGATGCAAAATTATTGTTGACACGGATTTGGACACTTCGTTTGGGTTTGTGCTTTGTAGATTATCTCGACCAAGAGACACCTGCCATCCAAAGGTACTGGTGCTGAAACAAAACAACAACTTTTTTAGAAGTGCTGTATTTCATATTATAATTTTTGTGTTTTGACAAACACTGAAGAACAATCTTGTCCAAGTGGACTATTGGTTCTGTATGTTGCTAAAGTTGAGACAGACCTGGAGAAACAATGGGCAGCAGACATGACCCACTCTCTGTTGATGAGGGATCCACCACAAACGTGTCCGCCAAACCTCTGCAGACTGACCTGCCAGGGCCAACTTCCAGCTGGTGCGTCTTCACCTCCAACTATTCTGGTGTTCAGAGGAGTGATGCCGCACACTGCAGAGATCAAAGTGATGGTCAATGTAGTTCCAGTTTAGAGCCAGTAAAACAGTAGAGAATCCTCACAGTCGGCACTAGACTCCAGCAGCTCTGGCTCTGGGTCAGTTGTTGTATCCTGTGGTGGGGCAGTTGTGGCTATCAGAGGGGGAGGCAGACCAGGACAGGTGGCAGTGCTGTCAGAATCCGGTCCGCTGGACACAAACTGAACAAAGCCAGGCTGGTCTGATCTGACTTGCGAGTTGATCCAGGACTGGTAGTTGGACACTCTGGAGTAGACTCCTGGCAGATTGGGTCGAGCACATCCAAAGCCAAAGCTAACAACACCAGACTGGACCCAGACAGAGCCCTGTTTACTGACCATCGGACCTCCAGAGTCGCCCTATGGACAAAATAGCATGAATGTGAAATTGTACATCCTGCAGAAATTGTTGGTCCAATTAAAACTACAAACTACCTGACAGGAGTCCTTTCCTCCAACCAGAAGCCCTGCACAGATCATGTTGTCTGTGATTGTACCCACTCCGTTCAGACAGTTGCACTGTCTGTTCCCCACAACCGGCACCTCCACTTCCTGTAGAGTTTGGGGGAACGGCAGTGGCTCTGAGAGGAGAGAATAGAGGGGTCACTATGACAAATGATGAAGGTTTATTGTGCAGAGTAAAGTGATGCTGTACAGCGGACTGACCTCCCTCTCTGATGGCACCCCAGCCAGTGACCCAGCTATCAGTTCCACTGTTAAACACACTGTCACTGGCTGCCAGACACACGGGCCTGATGTAATCTGTGAAGGTGACTGCGGAGGACAGTCTGACCAGAGCAATGTCGTTGTCACTGGATGAACTGTCATAATTTGGATGCAAAATTATTGTTGACACGGATTTGGACACTTCGTTTGGGTTTGTGCTTTGTAGATTATCTCGACCAAGAGACACCTGCCATCCAGAGGTACTGGTGCTGAAACAAAACAACAACTTTTTTAGAAGTGCTGTATTTCATATTATAATTTTTGTGTTTTGACAAACACTGAAGAACAATCTTGTCCAAGTGGACTATTGGTTCTGTATGTTGCTAAAGTTGAGACAGACCTGGAGAAACAATGGGCAGCAGACATGACCCACTCTCTGTTGATGAGGGATCCACCACAAACGTGTCCGCCAAACCTCTGCAGACTGACCTGCCAGGGCCAACTTCCAGCTGGTGCGTCTTCACCTCCAACTATTCTGGTGTTCAGAGGAGTGATGCCGCACACTGCAGAGATCAAAGTGATGGTCAATGTAGTTCCAGTTTAGAGCCAGTAAAACAGTAGAGAATCCTCACAGTCGGCACTAGACTCCAGCAGCTCTGGCTCTGGGTCAGTTGTTGTATCCTGTGGTGGGGCAGTTGTGGCTATCAGAGGGGGAGGCAGACCAGGACAGGTGGCAGTGCTGTCAGAATCCGGTCCGCTGGACACAAACTGAACAAAGCCAGGCTGGTCTGAGTTGATTTGCGAGTTGATCCAGGACTGGTAGTTGGACACTCTGGAGTAGACTCCTGGCAGGTTAGGTCGAGCACATCCAAAGCCAAAGCTAACAACACCAGACTGGACCCAGACAGAGCCCTGTTTACTGACCATCGGACCTCCAGAGTCGCCCTATGGACAAAATAGCATGAATGTGAAATTGTACATCCTGCAGAAATTGTTGGTCCAATTAAAACTACAAACTACCTGACAGGAGTCCTTTCCTCCAACCAGAAGCCCTGCACAGATCATGTTGTCTGTGATTGTGCCCACTCCGTTCAGACAGTTGCACTGTCTGTTCCCCACAACCGGCACCTCCACTTCCTGTAGAGTTTGGGGGAACGGTAGTGGCTCTGAGAGGAGAGAATAGAGGGGTCACTATGACAAATGATGAAGGTTTATTGTGCAGAGTAAAGTGATGCTGTACAGCGGACTGACCTCCCTCTCTGATGGCACCCCAGCCAGTGACCCAGCTATCAGTTCCACTGTTAAACACACTGTCACTGGCTGCCAGACACACGGGCCTGATGTAATCTGTGAAGGTGACTGCGGAGGACAGTCTGACCAGAGCAATGTCGTTGTCACTGGATGAACTGTCATAATTTGGATGCAAAATTATTGTTGACACGGATTTGGACACTTCGTTTGGGTTTGTGCTTTGTAGATTATCTCGACCAAGAGACAACTGCCATCCAGAGGTACAGGTGCTGAAACAAAACAACAACTTTTTTAGAAGTGCTGTATTTCATATTATAATTTTTGTGTTTTGACAAACACTGAAGAACAATCTTGTCCAAGTGGACTATTGGTTCTGTATGTTGCTAAAGTTGAGACAGACCTGGAGAAACAATGGGCAGCAGACATGACCCACTCTCTGTTGATGAGCGATCCACCACAAACGTGTCCGCCAAACCTCTGCAGACTGACCTGCCAGGGCCAACTTCCAGCTTGTGCGTCTTCACCTCCAACTATCCTGGTGTTCAGAGGAGTGATGCCGCACACTGCAGAGATCAAAGTTATGGTCAATGTAGTTCCAGTTTAGAACCAGTAAAACAGTAGAGAATCCTCACAGTCGGCACTAGACTCCAGCAGCTCTGGCTCTGTCACCTCCGGCTCTGGGTCAGTGGTTGTATCCTGTGGTGGGGCAGTTGTGGCGATCAGAGGGGGAGGCAGACCAGGACAGGTGGCAGTGCTGTCAGAATCCGGTCCGCTGGACACAAACTGAACAAAGCCAGGCTGGTCTGAGCTGATTTGCGAGTTGATCCAGGACTGGTAGTTGGACACTCTGGAGTAGACTCCTGGCAGGTTAGGTCGAGCACATCCAAAGCCAAAGCTAACAACACCAGACTGGACCCAGACAGAGCCCTGTTTACTGACCATCGGACCTCCAGAGTCGCCCTATGGACAAAATAGCATGAATGTGAAATTGTACATCCTGCAGATATTGTTGGTCCAATTAAAACTACAAACTACCTGACAGGAGTCCTTTCCTCCAACCAGAAGCCCTGCACAGATCATGTTGTCTGTGATTGTGCCCACTCCGTTCAGACAGTTGCACTGTCTGTTCCCCACAACAGGCACCTCCACTTCCTGTAGAGTTTGGGGGAACGGCAGTGGCTCTGAGAGGAGAGAATAGAGGGGTCACTATGACACATGATGAAGGTTTATTGTGCAGAGTAAAGTGATGCTGTACAGCGGACTGACCTCCCTCTCTGATGGCACCCCAGCCAGTGACCCAGCTATCAGTTCCACTGTTAAACACACTGTCACTGGCTGCCAGACACACGGGCCTGATGTAATCTGTGAAGGTGACTGCGGAGGACAGTCTCAGCAAAGCAATGTCGTTATCACTGGAAAAACTGTCATAATTTGGATGCAAAATTATTGTTGACACGAATTTGGACACTTCATTTGGGTTTGTGCTTTGTAGATTATCTCGACCAAGAGACACCTGCCATCCAAAGGTACTGGTGCTGAAACAAAACAACTTTTTTAGAAGTGCTGTATTTCATATTACAGTTTTTGTGTTTTGACAAATACTGAAGAACAATCTTGTCCAAGTGGACTATTGGTTCTGTATGTTGCTAAAGTTGAGACAGACCTGGAGAAACAATGGGCAGCAGACATGACCCACTCTCTGTTGATGAGGGATCCACCACAAACGTGTCCGCCAAACCTCTGCAGACTGACCTGCCAGGGCCAACTTCCAGCTGGTGCGTCTTCACCTCCAACTATCCTGGTGTTCAGAGGAGTGATGCCGCACACTGCAGAGATCAAAGTGATGGTCAATGTAGTTCCAGTTTAGAGCCAGTAAAACAGTGGAGAATCCTCACAGTCGGCACTAGACTCCAGCAGCTCTGGCTCTGGGTCAGTTGTTGTATCCTGTGGTGGGGCAGTTGTGGCTATCAGAGGGGGAGGCAGACCAGGACAGGTGGCAGTGCTGTCAGAATCCGGTCCGCTGGACACAAACTGAACAAAGCCAGGCTGGTCTGATCTGATTTGCGAGTTGATCCAGGACTGGTAGTTGGACACTCTGGAGTAGACTCCTGGCAGGTTAGGTCGAGCGCAGCCAAAGCCAAAGCTAACAACACCAGACTGGACCCAGACAGAGCCCTGTTTACTGACCATCGGACCTCCAGAGTCGCCCTATGGACAAAATATCATGAATGTGAAATTGTACATCCTGCAGAAATTGTTGGTCTAATTAAAACTACAAACTACCTGACAGGAATCCTTTCCTCCAACCAGAAGCCCTGCACAGATCATGTTGTCTGTTATTGTGCCCACTCCATTCAGACAGTTGCACTGTCTGTTCCCCACAACCGGCACCTCCACTTCCTGTAGAGTTTGGGGGAAAGGCAGTGGTTCTGTGAGGAGAGAATAGAGGGGTCACTATGACACATGATGAAGGTTTATTGTGCAGAGTAAAGTGATGCTGTACAGCGGACTGACCTCCCTCTCTGATGGCACCCCAGCCAGTGACCCAGCTATCAGTTCCACTGTTAAACACACTGTCACTGGCTGCCAGACACACAGGCCTGATGTAATCTGTGAAGGTGACTGCGGAGGACAGTCTGACCAGAGCAATGTCGTTGTCACTCGTAAAACTGTCATAACTAGGATGTATCCTGATCCGTCTTACAGCTTTCCTGATTTCATTAGGGTTTGAGCCTTGGAGGTTTTCACGACCAAGGAAAACCCTCCACCTCCGCCTGTTGGTGCTGAAGGATATTGTTCATGCATTTAGATGTCTGAAGCTTGATCTTGTGAATCTTTTTGCAGCTATAGCACTTACTTTGGAAAACAATGGGCTGCTGTCAATACCCACTGTCTGTTGATGAGGGATCCACCACAAATATGTCTGCCAAACCTCTGCAGACTGACCTGCCAGGGCCAACTTCCAGCTGGAGCATCTTCACCTCCAACTATCCTGGTGTTCAGAGGAGCAGTGCCACAAACTGGAAATTAAATAATTGATTAACTCTTTTGTAAATTTTACAGTAATCATTTTTGTGAGGTGTCACATTTGTGGTAAAAAGGACTACTCGATACTGGTCAAGAAAAATGCAAGAAACCATACCAAGCTTTTTACTTGAACAACTAGTTTTATACATGATGAATTTCAAATAGCATTTATCTTCCACTCACCATCTAGTTGAGCCTGCAATTCTAAAAAAGAAGGAAAAAATATATTATTTTTTTAATTTTACATATAACCTAATGAAACTATAGAATATGCAACGATGGCTACCTTTTCAAAGCAATTCAGATTTTTTGTAATATAATAAATAATAATAATAGTATAACAGTAGTAGTAATAATTAGAATAATAACAATACTATTTCAAAACCTTACATTTGACACTTTATATTAAATTTACTGTTTAAAAAACAAGCATGTTTATACATTTAATGGTAAATCTTATCGGAGAGCTTACTTGAACTGAAGAGGCATCCAAGCATCAACACGAAGATCCATTTGTTCGAAGCCATTGTGTGACATGTATGTTGCCTGTATGTTGGTATGTTGGCTTATATAGGTTTAAGCAGTTACCTGTCGTGAGGTGTCAAACTTCCTCAGAATACCCTCGCTCCGCCCAACATGTGCTCAGCCATGATGCCATTTGCCTTGTCCATGATATGAATGTCTATATTTAAATACGAATCAAAAAATTGTCAAGGCCGTGATATAATCATTCTTTGCCCACATTAGACATCGACATTTTTATTTTACAAATATTAGTATTGAACAGTAATATTTGTACACAAACACATGCATAAAGTGACGTAACACTAAAACCTTTAAGTCTATTGTATAACAGTATGACAGCTGTCATAAAGACAACTATGAATGAGTCATTGTGCAAGAGTGGAAAAACTAAAGTAGACAGGTCTATGTGAACTGTGGACAAAACACATCTTTCTTCAGTCATTGTCCTGCCCTGTCTGAAGTATGGACAGTATGTACAAATGTACGGTATGTTACCCTTTTTCTTTCTTTAGGTGCTATTGACTTTTTAAAATTAGATATTGATAACCCACGTAAACCCCACATACACAAGAAATCAAACCATGGACGTGAATTAAGAAATGAGTTAGGAAAATCTATTGACAGCATTTCCCAAAGTTAAATTTAATACATAATTTACATTTGTGGGCCTCTACTTTCCACTGATTTTTTATTTAATTCATTCGGAATCTTGCAAGAGTTTTGTCTTTGTACATCTATGATTGATTGTTTTACATGCATAAATGACTAAATGAATATGGGTTTGAGCGGGGCTTCTCAACTTGTGTTACTTTGAGACCTTATAAAATACAATAAGATCTTTGTGTTATTATGTTACTTTGACGCAAACATTCACATCGAAGATACAAACTTTCCAAACTGTTTATCACCACTTAAGGATTTCAACCCACCTATGGAGAACTGCGGGATTAGAGACGTGTTGCAGTGAAAAAAAATATGAAATGGTACATTAACCCTTTAGGCGCCAATTTTTCTAAATCAAACTGAACAAAGACTTGAAGATCAAAATATGGTACATTGTCATTAGCCACTATACTGAAGCAACAATCAACCACCTCTGACTGCAAATGTGTGTTCTGTCATCAAGTCACACTATAGTGACAGCTCTTATGTAAGAAACAAGGGACAATGGTCTGTCTGGGACAGGTGCGTTTCCGTGATTGTTTGGACATTGATGACAGCTTCATTAACCACAAAACGTTGTGTCACATCCGTGATCTTAATCTACAGAAGTACACGTCATATAAATTACATGTTACTATTTTTGTATTATTATTTACAGATATGCAATAACAATGCACACAACAGAAATAATATCATATATATGATATATATATGATATATATATATATATATATATATATATGATATATATATATGTATATATATATATATATATGTATATATGTATGTATGTATGTATGTATGTATCTATGTATCTATCTATCCATCCATCCATCCATCCATCCATCCATCCATCCATCCATCCATCCATCCATCCATCCATCTATCTATCTATCTATCTATCTATCTATCTATCTATCTATCTATCTATCTATCTATCTATCTATCTATCTATCTATCTATCTATCTATCTATCTATCTATCTATCTATCTATCTCTATATCTATATTTATATCTATATACCTAAGAAGCCAGCTCGATGGAAAGAACAAGTCCCGGGCAATAAACAGCTACGCCCTACCAGTAATCAGATACCCTGCAGGAATAATAAGCTGGCCAAAGGATGAGATACAGACCACAGATGTTAACACGCAAAAGCTCCTAACCATGCACGGAGGGTTCCACCCCAAATCCAGCACTCTGAGACTGTACGCTAGCCGTAAGGAAGGAGGCCGAGGACTAGTGAGTGTGAGAGCCACTATCCAGGATGAAACATCCAAGATCTATAAGTTTAGTTTAGTTTATTTGAGCAATTTCAAGTTCCAAGTTTTTACAAAAGAAAAGAAACACAATAATGCCCAAAAGGGAGTAGGCTGAAGCAAACAATGCTTATTTATGCCTACCCCTTTAAACGTATTTTCAAACTTTACAACTGCCGTTCTTTTACATTCTGGTTTGTTCTCTGAGACCAGCTCATTATGGTACAATTAAGGTACAAACATAGGAAATAAGTTTACATTGTCTTTGGTACAGAAACAGGTTTGGAATACTGTCTTATAGTACATTCTTAAGTATGGAATGGAATGGTGACAGGTTGTTGCTGCCGTCTGATGCTGCCCCATATAGAACCATCATTGCTATATTTATATACACCTGTACATGGACAGTACGTGCATATATAAACATATGGTTTCCTTCTTGTGTGTCTTAAATATTTGTCATCTGTGAGTACATTTCAGTGTGTCCTGGTCTATGCGTTAAAAGAAGCAAGATTTGGGAAGCTGTTGCCAAAAGGGGGCGCCCTTCGAGCACAGCCCACCTCCTGCTCAACCTGTTCTTCATTGTACATTTGGAGGAGTGCCTTTGGGTGTCCTGGTCTGTGCATTAAAAGAGCAAGATTTTGGCGACCCGGTACCAGGGTGGTCCCACTCGAGCACCGGTTACCTCTTGCTTGCCCTAATATTTTGCTGTATGTATTTGATATATTTATTTAGGTAGGAGAGTGGAAGGTAACAATGACGGTCACATGGAAAAGCAGACAAGAGGCAGTAACAACTGCAGCCCTGACACTTTCAATTCTTAGTGTATTCTTGAACAAGTAGGTTTTTGTACATACATTTAAAGTGCTTAATAGTCGCACATTCTTTTAGCTTTTCATCCAGTTTATTCCATAGTTTTACACCACAGACTGTTATACACATACTCTTTTTTGTTGAATCTACTTTTGGGTATTTAAATTTCCATTTACCTCTTAAATAATATGCACCATCTCAATCTTTGAACCTTATTTGAACATTTTCTGGGAGCACTTTTTGTCTTGCTTTAAAAATGACTTGTGCTGTCCTAAATTTGACTAAATCCTCAAGTTTCAAAATGTGGCTTTTATGAAATAAAGGGTTTGTATGCTCTCTATAGCCAACCTTGTGCACTATTCTTAGTGCCTTTTTTTGTAAGATGAATAAAGGTTGTAAAGTACTCTTATACGTGTTTCCCCAAATCTCACAACAATAAGTCAGATATGGAAGAATCATTGTATTATACAGGGTGAGCAGAGTTCTTTGATTGAGTATACTTCTTGTTTTGCTTAAAAATCCAATACTTTTAGCGATTTTTGTTTTAATATAGTTGATGTGTGGCTTCCAGCAGATTCTGCTGTCAACAATCACACCCAGAAATTTATTCAAACATACTTGCTCAATTATTGTATTATTGATTTTTACATTTACTTGGGGTATTTCTTCACAGTTTCCAAAGATCATTAGTTTTGTTTTGCTTAGGTTTAAGGACAGTTTGTTCAGCTCAAACCATTGTTTGAATTTATTCATTTCTGACGTGATTAGACTTTGCAGCTGCAGCACATTTTCGCTAGAACATAGTATATTGGTGTCATCCGCAAAGAGGATACATTTGAAAAATTTTGACACTTTGACAATATCATTAATATACAATAGGAATAAATAAGGCGCTATTACTGAACCTTGTGGTAGTCCACAGCTTAATTCCAGATAAGAGGATTTATAATGACCAATTTGAACAAATTGCGGCCTGTTCCTTAAATAACTCTTAACCCAATCTAAACTAATTCCCCTGATACCATATCTTTCGAGTTTGCCATATAGAATATTATGATCAATGGTATCAAATGCCTTTTTGAGGTCAATAAATATACCAGCTGCAATCTGTTTATTGTCAATGCAATCTGTTATTTCTTCTATTAATTCCATAAGTGCCGTTGCCGTTGATCTATGTGTTCTAAAACCATACTGACTGTTGTCAGTATGTACATCAAGGACAAGGCTCCAACAGATGACGTGCTCAGTGAATGTATATATATATATATACATATACATACTGTAAGTATGTCTACTTTGTCATCAGAGATACATATCATTTGTTGCACAAATTTACAACATTAACACAACACAAGAAAAAGAAGTTAATTTCAAACTTTGCCTTCTGTAAATAAAATACTTTATGTGGCTTTATAAGCACAGTGAACACTTGTGTAAACTGCAGACTAAAATAGTGTACCTGGATGTAGAGCAAGTATCAAACATAAACCAGATATTCTAAAATAGAATACCAAAGTTTTTCATCTAAATCTGACAAAGTTAGACAGATATAAATCACAGCAAAGTAACAAGTCACTGCAAATACTGGAGATAATGTTGGACAACCCATATAATAAAACTTTGTGCTTGGCTCCATCTGCTGGTCTGACTGCGCAATTTCTGGCTTTAATCATGGCGAAGACATCTGTGCAGTATTGAGAGCACACCTTGGACCAACAATATCTAATGTAGATCTTCATAAAGGAAATCACTTTATTTATTTTTATCACATGCCCTGTCTGTTCTTACAGATCAGTCTCTGTTGAAGTCCATATTAAAGACTCATCTCTTCAAACTGGCTTTTACCACCTTGAGTGCACTGATTTATGCCTAGGACGTAATAATTACCCGTCTATTTATGTCAATTACTCTGACAATTGTAAGACACAATTGTTTCTCCTCACAATAACATGACTGAAGTTACTATACTTTTTTAATTATAATTAGTTATTTCCGTCAAAATGAATCGGAGGCTTATAATAACATTTTAGAATGTCTTCTGTTGTAGTGAAGCTTAAATCATTGACAACTGGGTTGAGTTGAACACGTATCACTTCTATTCAAAGAAGCTTCTTCTTAGCCCTTGAATGTCACATTCTGACCACACAGAAGCTTCTGTGAATAGAAGCGAAACGTTCTCAACCCAACCCAGTCCAGTAGACGATTTAAGCTTCACTATGATTGAATATATCCTGGACAAATGTGAGCCTTCACATACTACATTTCTTCTGTTGCTCTATTCAGTTTTCTCCCTAATTTCATCCAATACTTTTCTTCTCTTTAGATTAGTGAAGAGCAATGCGAAGTTGATAACATAAGTTGACACACAAACCATGCAGAAATCCCCCAGAACAAAGACTAGAATAGATGCAAGATACAGCGACCCGGCCACAGACACCCAAGAGGCCATCACCAAGATGGCTGCATTCTTCTGAGATTGTGACAACCCTGAAAAAGACAAACTATTAGTATATCTTCTAAAAGGAAATACAGAGATAATATGGATACACTGCAACATGTACAGGTCCAATTTGCGTTAGCTCATGAAAGTCTGCAATCACATTTTTGTCTTTACCCCAACATTGTAATTTGCAGAATGACATACTGACCCAGTCCAAGCTGTAGAGAGTAAAATATGATGCCAAGCACACTGTTCGGCTGGTTCAGAGGACTGTCATGGCCCGCAATGATCTGGACTAAACCAAATCCACGTCCCCACCTGAAATTAGAGCAGAAACACACATAAACAAACCAAATCTAGGTTTGTTAATTCTTTATTATATGTTAAAAAATAGTTTTATTTAAGACAGTTCTGACAAAGCTTTCCTCAAATGCAGGATAACAAATGGTATGAATGATTTACAGGATGTAATTTTAATACAAACTGTATGTGAATTGTATATTACTCATGCATTTAGCCTGTTCATATTGCATCGTTTGGTATTATGTTGCAATTTGGCCAAGTTACCAACACAAGTGGGACAAACACTGCGCAGGCTATAATTATGGGAACAACATTCTCGTGCAGGTATAAGCCAACATTGTAGCGCCAAACTATTAAAACACAGGCAGACCAGGTCACCTACCTGGAGGTAAAAACTTTGGAGCAGCTAACATACTGTCCTAAATCACACATCGCTCGATAGTCTGGATTATTTTCCCGGGACAGCTCGACGTGGAGAGCGTAGATGGACAAAATAAACCCAAAAATGCAAAGAAAAACACGGGCTTTCCTCTCCCACGTAAGCAGCCCTTTTAAACCAGCAGCAGCAGCAGTCATCTTTTATCTAAAAATAACTCAGCTTAGTGTGAAAAGCTTGAAGTTGTCTCTATAGATGGATGAAGATTTGGAAGGGCACAGCTCATGCAGTCTTCGTTAACGTGTCCAAAATCCCACAGAGGTGTTAGGTGATGTATCTTCACTTTTCATTGGTCAGCACGTTTTTTACGGTGTTTCTGATTGGTTGGCGAATACAGATGTTGCGCCACTGAATAAACAGTGGACTTTGATCTGTGAGAGAGATTTTTTGGATTTCATAGTGTTTTGAAACGTTTTTGTTGTTACTTTGTGAATACACAGCGAACCTTTTTTTTTAAGTGCTAAAGACACATGATTTAATGATTTCTTTTTTGTTTTTGTTTCCTTCTGCTTAAACCACGAACTGTAAAATGCATCACAACCTCCCCAAAACAAGCCAAGTGTTTTAAGTTAAGCCCCGCCTTTCGCAGAGATCGACGCCACGATTGGTCAGTGTATGAAAGTCCTCTCCACCTCATTGGTTCTTATCATGTGGCACTCAAACGCAACGCGGAAATGTACAAGGAAGCGGTGGACAAAAACAAGATAGCTGAATTATAGCTGTATTACAAACAAACAACGGATCATGTGGTTGGCGTGCAAGGTAAAAACTCTTAAACTGTCACGTAATACGTATGTTTACCCAAGCTCGAGAGATTCATTTTAAAGGTAGAAAACATGCCCGCATGATCGGTTCATAGACAGCATTGTGTTCAGGTAATGAACCTACGCCCCTGCGTCAAGTGGCTGTAGTGTGTCTTTTCCCCTGCGAGTCATAGTTATTTCTCACTGGGTTATCGAAAAGGCTGTTCTAAAAAACTCTTAACACACACTTCTGTGTTGTCCTTAGACAACATTTGAGCAAGAGCCACAGGTTTTCGTAACAGGCCTAACGGTATTATGGCTGGTTACGCCTCACGCCTTGTGCCAGAGTTTGATCACCATTCCTTAAGTAATATTCATGTTGCCATCATTGTTTCTCCGTGTTTATCCTCAACATTCAACGTCATCGTGTCACAATTAATTATCTATTTATAGATATTTTTAATTGTGTATTAAATTAAGAGAATGCACAGTATTCTTGAATTTTCAGTAATAAGATATGACTTTAGTGATCCCACATTGAAGAAATTAACTTGTAGAATAATAACATATAATAATATTAAGTGTCAATAGAGCATATGACATTTATTATTAACTGTAAACTGTCGACATGACTTGAGTAATCCTGTCCTCACACAATGTTTACAAGATTTCAAAACTACCTCTCCATTTACAACATCAGTGTTGTGTGTGTGTGTGTGTGTGTGTGTGTCTCTTGGTAAATACACTTGAAACTACTTTACTCTATGTATTAAATTATTTAATTTCTTTTCTCAACAGAAACATGTCAACTAAGGACAGAGGAGAAGACAAGAATGTTCAACCCAAGGCCATGTCGCCCGAGAGAATGGACAAAAATAGAGAAAACACAACATGCACGAGCACAGACACCAGCACAACAGCAAAGAACCTGGCTCTGCTAAAAGCACACTCCCTCGATGTGAAGTTTGATGTTGGTGAAGAGTATGACATTATTGAAACGATTGGCACTGGTGCATATGGGGTTGTTTCGTCCGCCAGAAGACGGGACAACGGTAAGCATAATGTGGTTTCATCATTTTAATCTTAATCATTCAATGTGTAGAGTAATATACCTTTTACAGGTCAGCAGGTTGCAATAAAGAAGATTTCCAATGCCTTTGAAGTGGTGACAAATGCCAAACGAACTTTGCGAGAGCTGAAGATACTGAAGCATTTTAAACATGACAATATTATTGCCATCAAAGACATTCTCCAGCCCAACCTTCCTCACTCTGCCTTCAAATCTGTGTGAGTATTAATGATTTTGGAGCAGATTTAACCCAGGTGTAATGTAATCTAAATCTAGTATTGTTTTATTTTTTACCTCTGCAGGTATGTGGTACTTGACCTCATGGAAAGTGATCTGCACCAGATTATACACTCTGGTCAGCCTCTCACACCAGAGCACACACGATACTTTCTATACCAGCTCCTCCGTGGCCTTAAGTATGTGCACTCTGCCAATGTCATCCATCGGGACCTCAAACCCTCCAACCTTTTAGTCAACGAAAACTGTGAGTTGAAGATAGGGGATTTTGGCATGGCCCGGGGCCTCAGCTCTCACCCAGAGGAGTCTCATTCATTTATGACTGAATATGTGGCAACTCGTTGGTATCGTGCTCCAGAGCTGCTTCTCTCTCTCAATCACTACACGTTGGCCATCGACTTGTGGTCTGTGGGCTGTATTTTTGCTGAAATGTTGGGGCGCAAGCAGCTGTTTCCAGGAAAGCACTATGTCCATCAGCTCCAGCTTATTTTGTCTGTTTTGGGTACTCCTCCGGATGGTTTGATTGGTGCTATAAGGGCTGACAGGGTGCGATCCTATGTCCAGAGTCTTCCATCACGCTCTGCAGTGCCCTTGGAAAAATTGTATCCACAGGCAGAGACAGAGGCTTTGGACCTGTTGAGAGCCATGTTACGCTTTGACCCTCGAGAGAGAATAAGTGTGACACAAGCACTGGAGCACCCTTACCTGTCCAAATACCACGACCCTGATGATGAGCCAATTTGTGTGCCAGCTTTTGACTTTGAGTTTGATAAGCTTCCAATGAACAAAGAACAAATAAAAGAGGCCATTTTGATGGAAATTCAAGACTTTCACCGCAATAAACAGAGCCGTCGTCAGAAGCTGCAGTTCAAGCCTTTAGTAAAATCAAATATTAGCCAATGCAATACTCAGGTTACAACTGTCACAGCAACTATGGTCCCTGCTGCACAACAAGCCAGCACAGTTAAATCTCAACAGGAACGAGCACCAGCAAAAGAGAGCCTCACATTTACAAACCAAATGCAGACATTTAATAAGCCCAACTCTCTTCTAGAAGCAGTGCCAGCTCATGTGACACATAACCTGTCTCTCCTCACAAAGACTGAGAGTGGCCCAGTTGACGTGGACATGCCCAGTGCCAGCTCAGATAGCGGCCAACCAGAGACCATAGATCTGACGACTCCAGTGTCTAATCAGGACGCTGCACCAGAAACTATGAGAGACAATGAGGCACAGGCGGGACTGGCCAGCAGCCAGGCCTCGGTGACTCAGCCCACCCAGAGCCAGTCCATGACCCAAGCCCCCACCTCCATTTCTGCAATGCCAGCATCAGCACTCGCGCCTTTATCCACCACTGTGCCTTCACTGTCTCTGTCGGCCGCACAGGCGCAGTCTCTGTCCCAGTCCCTCTCACAATCACTGTCCAAGAACAGGCCTCTACTGAATGCAGGAGAAGGAACCAGAAAAGAAGGGGCAATTTCAGAGGACACAAAAGCTGCACTTAAAGCAGCCATTTTAAAATCAGCTCTTAGAAATAAAGCCAGAGGTGGTAAGTTCGCCGTTGTTTCAAGTCACGATAAAAAACTTGCAGTTAAAGGCACACTGCGTAACATTTTTGGATTATACGGTCTCATATTTTGTTAACATTTCCATGGAGACAAGCTGGAGACGTCTCCACTCCCAGTAAAGTTGCAGGTCAGATCATATGAGAGATGAGCCGCTGACAGCAAAGACACTTAGTCAATTTTCAGATATTTTTCGACAATAAAAAATAAAAGTAAAGCAAATTCTGTTTATTGGGTGAAATGTTACGCGGTGTGGCTTTAAGGTTTGTTTTGACCTAAATGTAACATAACTTCATTTGATAGACATGAAGCTATTTCCCACATCTCCTTTTAATTATCCATATTCACAACATCCATATTCAAAATGTATTTTCAGTTTTAGACAACACGAGTTGATATATTGCGAAGATACAGAAAATGAGGTAAATGTTGTAAAATTGCTGTATTTGTAGATGGAAGTGCAGCTCTTCAGGGCATTGATGCTGGTGCAGGTGTGTCATCCGCCTCATCCCTCTCGGAGTCGCGGCGGCCTGTCACTGCCCAGGAGCGCCAGCGCGAACGCGAGGAAAAGAGAAGAAAGCGGCAAGAACGGGCCCGAGAGAGGGAGAGAAAACTGAAGGAGAAGGAGCGGAAGGAGGGGAAGCAGGGCGACTCGCTGGGTGGCGTCCTGCTCAGCGACAACGACAAAAGCCTTCTGCAGCGTTGGACAAAAATGATGGACAGTCGCAGTGATAAATGTACCAACAATTCTTGCAATGAGGGGACAAAATCTAAAGAGTGCAATGTGAATTCTAGCGTAGCCATGAAGAACAACTCTCAAGAAGCACTGAATAAAACGGACACAGAAGTCATGAAGATGCCGTCCCATGATCAACTCCTCACTCGCGTTAAACCAAACCAGGCGGTGGTGTTTCAGCCAGCAAGCACACAGCAGCCTCAGCTAATGTTCTCCATCGGGCAGAGCAAGCCACAACAGGACGTAGTGGTTGCTGTTACCGGAGGAATAGATTTGGTAACGGTCTCTGGTGGCTTTGTAAAGAACTCTGTTAAGCCTACGAATGCAGGTGACGAACAAAGTAGTTTCAAATGTATAGGAATTTGGAGCGATTCACATTTAGAATCAAGGCCATCGCAGCAACAAACAAACAGAATAGCACAACCTCCAGCGCCAAGCTTTATTCAAACACATCGTCAAAGCCAGACGGAGACGCCCTCTCAACTGCTGCCTCTCGAAAGTTTCCTGAGCAAAGCATCGAGCGCCCGAGAAACAAACGGGAATGTCAATATCTCCATCCAAAGTACGATCCCCACACATTGCAACAATTCAAGCAGAAACGCAGGCAACATGGAGAAGCTGTGTCCAACGGTTGGAGAGAAAGCAGGCTCGCTCGAGGTTGGTGGTCATCAAAGCATGGGGTTTACGGATACAGGCCAGCCGGGTCCATCCACTGCACCGGACATACACACTGTGACCCTGCAGCTGTCAAAGTCTCAAGTAAGTGAACACATCAAGCCGTCCGATGTGAATAGAGCATTGTGTAAATACATGCAATCGTTTATTCGTCCTTTAGGTGGAGGATGTGTTACCCCCAGTCTTCTCAGTCACTCCGAAAGGCAGTGGGGCGGGTTACGGCGTGGGATTTGACCTTGACGACCTTTTGAATCAGTCCCTCACTGATCTGCAGCACTGTGACCGGGACAGGTGAGATCGCAATGAACAGGACCATGTGCTTTTGTTATATTTCTTTTCTTTATTCACACTTTCACAAAACACATGGGTCAATTTTTTGACACCCTCCTGCTAATTCATCAGCTAGCGCTACAAACATTTTCATTTAATCAAACAAATGGCAACACACTTTGATAGTTTGGCTCAAAAATGTTCACTAAATTCATTACAAATTACAAAATATAAAAAGAAATGCATATGATAATATTCAGTAGACACAATACATGTTTACATCAGTTTGAATTAATTGGAGGCAGTGTACATTTGTGTTTCTACAAGCTTTCAGTCGTCCAGTCTTGTTCCATTGCGACAAAGATTCCAAAAAAGTGCTTGTTTTGTAGAATGTTTGTCGAAAGAAAATCACCGCTTGATCCGTTGGCATGTTTTTTGTTCATTATTGTCAATGGAGTAATCATCGTTTCCCCTTTGATTCAGTTTTGATTCCGCGCCTCTGTCGGCCTCCCTCCTTTCGGACTGGAGCGAGGTTCACCGCATGACTCCGGCTGATCTGGAGTCTCTGCAGCAAGAGCTACAACTGGGCTCCCCCATGATCCTCTCTGACACAATCCCCCCTGACGCCTAATTCACACTTCAATTGACTATTGTGTATGTGTTTTGTATGAGGGGAAAAAGACGACCGACTGAATGCCTATAGGACATTAACAGCTAGTTTTTTTAAAATTGAAATGCCAAGTTATGTATTTTAACCATTTGACATGCCACACTGGCTTAATAAAGCATTTGTTGAACTTGTCAATTAGTTGTGTCATCTCCGAACTTTATTACGATATGGCCAAAATAAATGTAGATGTTATAGTCACACATGGATTGTAATGATTTATAAAATTATTAAAGAGAAATAATATGTGTTTATTAGCTATTTTTTATTTTTAGAAAAACATTTGTTCATAATTTCAATATAAAACACAAATCTACAAAATTTTTGTTGGTCTGAAGCCATATAGATTGCATTACATTTTGTAATAGCTTCATGTGCGAATTACCAAAAAGTGAGCAAGTATCTTTTAGTCCTGGCGGACATTTCTCCTTCTTTAGCCGGTCTAAGAATATCCATAGTTCACGGAGTCTTATCTGTAAAGGATGGTCAGGAGGGTGGTGAGGCAGCCCAACAAGACCAACAAGCTTCCACCCCAGATGTGATTACCTCGGCCGTACAGCTGCACCTCTGGCAAAGTGCTGCGAATGAAGCTGGAGTAGCTGGTCATTCTGGAATAAACTCCAGGCTGGTTTTCATGAGCACAGCCCAGTCCAAAGCTTACCACGCCTGCCTGCACCCACGTCCCATTAACCATCTGGCACACGAGGGGTCCCCCAGAGTCGCCCTGGAGAGATAAACACACAACATGCTGTGAGCTCAGGTTAACAGGCTACAGGACCATAGTGCTTGAATGAAACTTTCCTTAATACTGTACACACACACACGCAGAATAGTAAGAGTGAGTAGCAAAAAATAAATGCTATATGTGCTACGTTGTGACTTATTTTCATGTGGGCAGCAGTAGGCTACACTTACTCCTTAAACCTATACAAACATGGAATGGCAACTGATGCTGACATTCACATTTTTATGTATTATGTACATTATTATCTGTCCACAAATGAATTGGGCTGAAAAATATCGGTCTTCGTTCAATCATTTTTTGATTTTAATTATTTAGTACCTGGCAGGAATCCTTGCCTCCCTCCTGGTATCCTGCACAGATCATGTCGTACAGGATGTCGATTTGTTCCTTTGGGTTCAGGCTGTACATCTCCTGACAAGAACTCTGGGACAGGATTGGCACTTCAACTTCCTGGAGCGTCCCTACCCCAGAGAGAGGGACTGAAGGGGAAGAAAATGCGTAAATTTTACATTTCATAAACAACTTTTCAAAGTATGCCCTCACAAATCGCTAGCGACTATAAAAAGATATCATAAACATACAACTTCCTCACCATCGTTTCGGATGTTGCCCCAGCCCGTCACATAGCACGGCATGCCACTGGGGAAGAGCGTCCCAGAGGCAGGCAGGCACACAGGATGGACATAATCCGACCAGGTGACCGGAGTGGACAGCTGCACTAAAGCAACATCCCTCCCACTGTGGGGCTCTGTGTAACCATCGGCAATCACAATCTGCCGCACACGGTGGGAAGACTCGTGCGCATTCCAGCCATTGAGCTGGTGCCGTCCAACGTATATGGTTAATGAGCCCAAATCTGAGGGACTGAAGAAACAAACATACACGGATAAGTTGCTTGACGAGCAAGTGTAGAATCAAAGACTGAAAACTCTAACTAGAGTAGTTTACGTTGGGGCGAAAGACAGATTTGTTTCAACATAATGCAGCCTGTAGGGATGAGGAATGGTTAAATTATTGAATTGGTTTTAAAAGATAATATCACATACTCAACTTACAGATGTCAAACGTTTATCAATAAAGCCATAGTCTTCTATAAAGGCATTTTCTAAGTCTTTTTTTTAATTTCAACCCAATTGTCCTCGACATCTGACATTTGATCCATTTAATCAATTAGAAGGTTCTTGGGTTCCCAGACTTTTCAAGCTGCGACCCCCAAATTATCATGCACACATTCCATAAGATCAAGCAAAAACATTTAATATCTAGCATGTATTTACATGTATTTACAAAATCTCATTTGACCTTAATTCATAAATATATAGGTTTTCATTATGGGTCCATGGCTTACTTACTTTGGAAAGCAGTGAGCAGCTGATAGGACCCAGTCCTGAGCAATGATAGAGCCTCCACAGATATGACCATTACTTGACTGGATGCAGGGGAGAAGAAAGCCACGTTAGCGTCCCGTGAATGAGATGTATATCATCCCCACCACAAGATAGTGACTAAAAAAGGACTGGCCTACCTGTATGTCCACCTGCCACGGCCATTCCCCCGGTGTGGCGTCGACCCCTCCCACAATCCTGTTCTCTGCAGCGGGTGGTCGGCCACAACTCTGAGCAGAGCCCGGCAGAATACCTACATTTAATCACATTTCACAAGCACAAGATGTCATAAATAACCACCCACTGAATCATAGACCATTGAGTAAGATGGAGATGTAGAAATCAAAGTAGCTGTTATTATAAAAGCTTTTTAGCAGAGGATCAGAGGAGAAAATGGCGAAAAGGAACCTGTGCCTCACCTGAAATGATCCAAATCAAGAGAAATGGGAGAGTCAAAACCTCTTCCATTATCGCAACAAACAAAATAATCCCTTGTTCTATCTACCCAGCAAAGGCCCGCTCCGAAACTCGCGGATCAAGAATCAGCTGTTATATCTGTAATCGATACTAAAACATAAGCCACTGTTAGATGAGATTCTTCACCCGCGCCTTGTTTAAAAAGTGTTTAGTTCAAGACGAACAACGGTGTCGATAAATTCTTGGAAGACAAAGTGCTGCTACCTGCGCAGGGCTCACCTTCGCCCAATCAGATCACTTGTCCCGCCCTTCGTCAGCAGCAGCCAATAGCAACCGTGAGAAAGAAAAAAAACGAAAGACAGGCTAAGTGAGGTCTGTTTTCTGTTACTTTCTGCTGAACAGGCTAATAGGCAGGGCCTTTATCTCTGGTTTAGGTCTGACTTTTTTATCCTACACTTGGTTCTGCAGTTGGACTTTTAAGCCTTTAAAATGTCTCAAATCTGGTAGGTAGCCTATATGCGATCCCAAATAGGCCCATGCATTGTTTGCTTTCTGTTTAGTTTTTAACTTAGACAACAAATGTTTCCTTGTTACTTAGGCCCATTGTAGGCCTATACATGCATTTCCTGTGATGTCATCAAATATGACGTTCCAGATCTAGATCAAGATCAAATCAGGCCTAAAGTTGGTCTAAAATAAACCCTGAATTACGACTAAATTATATCTAAACCATGTCTAAACCAGAAATAACTTAATTACAATATGAAGCATAGCGTAAATGAAAGTATCTCCAATTAAAATGAGTGATCTCTAAAAGTGCAGATGATCCTGAGTGTCACATGAAGAAGCCCATCATCAATGGGATTCAATCAATGGGAAATTGTTTCAGATATTTCAATGTTATTTTCAAGACGAAGTTAATTTAAGTGATATTTTGTAGTAAAGTAATTTTAGCTTTATTTTGAACTCAACACACAACAAAATCCTATTTAATCTGTATTTCACTTTTGAATATAAAGGACAGACTTGAGGGGTAGGCGAGATTAACCAAATTTAGAACCACTGACTCTTCTAGATTTTTTATGCAAATTTTATTTCTAAATATTTTATTAAACAGGCAGCTTTATTTGGCAACATTTTTTCCAGTGAACATCAATTAGGCCTTCAGTATACGTAGGGTTGTTAAACCCGACAAAAAAGTTTTGATTTGTTATTCTAGTCTTGCTTTACTCCTTTTAGGGCTGAAACAATGAATCGATTAATCGACAACTAATTTATTATTGAAATAGTTGAAAACTATTTTAGTAATCGATTAATCGTTTTCTGGTTCACACAGATTCAATTAGAGAAAAAATGAAATGAAAATGTAGTATTTTTGATCTTCAATGAAGGTATTCGAGTCGTCTTCTGTACTCAGTGGTTGGAGTCTCGAATGTTTCGCCTCTCATCCAAAAGGCTTTGTCAGTGAACTAAGGTTCCGTTCAGCCCGCAGCCGAGATAAAGACCAAAAGGGAGGAGTTGGTGTAGGCCCGGCTCCAGTATTTTTGATGAAAACCTACTTTGTTTTTATAGTGAGGGTCTGCAGTGTTTTGTACATTGAAAATATTCTAAACATCCGTCTGTGTCTCATCCAATCAGAAGCAGAATTAGCGCTAAGAGCCTCCAACAAACACTTTAAGTTTACTCCATCAACACATCTTCAAGCGGCGCCGCTTTAGCTTCATCTGATAATGAAAAAAAAGAAATTAAATTTTCTTACACCATTCACAGCCAGGCGATTGATCGTCACAATAATCGATAGATTCATCGCTTACCAAATAATCGTTAGTTGCAGCCCTAACTCCTTTTTGCCGAATGTCTCGTGTACATTAAAAAGATTTCCTTGTTATGTTTTTATCGTAGAGTCTGTTTACTCTGCAACATAGCACAGTAGGATCATTCCCGCCTCAGGTTCTTAGGAAAACCAGAAGAACAAGTAATACTTCTAAGAAAAACTACTTGAAGAAGAACCTGCTGCGGGAAGAGCCAAAGGACAAACGCTGGATTTGTTGGGTGTTATTAGCCTACTTTTTAAACATTTAGTTAGATTTTCATGCAGAGATTGTTAAAGAAAGAAAAGTGAATGGGGCTACTTTGAGTTGTTGAACATTGGAGTTTAGTTTAGAAATATAAGCCTAAACCCTGGTTTATTCTCATTTTAGTATATACTTCAGTATTAAACACTTTCAATTGTATAGGCCTATGCTATAGCAGACTGTAATGCACACTGTAAAGTCCAATATGACACTGAATGCGTATGTCTCTCCATAATGCTGTCTGTCTCTCCCCCCCCCTCCCCTCCCCTCCCTCCTCCCCTCACCCCACTCCTCGCCCCAGGCACTGTGTCTAGTTTCACAGAGCAATTGAAGGTGACAGGGACAGAGAGCGGCGGAGGGAGGCGGGAGGGACACGGGGAGGACACATCACAGTATCGCCCGCGGCAACACAACAGCAGCGGAAGAGCCAGGCGATGGAGAGACAAAGAACAAAACCCACCCAGAAAAGTACTCAGTGGCACTCCTTTAAACAGGTAAATGACGAGGGTCTCCACAGTGCGCCCGAGTGTGTCTGATGGTGGCTCGCCCTAGGGTTCACAACGGGCACTGTTCGCTTTCAACGCCCGATAGGGGTGTTTCTTGAGCGTGCCCCCCCCCCCCCCCCCCACCTCCTCTCTCTCCCCCTGTCTCCTCCCCCCTGCCCCAACCCACTCAGTCATAATATATGAAGGCATTATAGGCTCCAGTCAGTATAAGAGCAATTATAATGCGCTCCCGTTTGTTTTTATTTTAACAACTTGATGAATATTTGTCGTGGCATCGTAACCATGGCGACTGCCTCCACCGCCGCCTCACCCCGCCCCTCTCCATCCCCCCTCCAGCGCTGAAAAAGCAAGGGATGGCCAGAGAGGGAGAGAGCGAGAGAGAGAGGTGACAGGAATGAACTAACAAGATGCACTAAAAAAGGGGGGGTGATGTCCCGGAGCTACATGAATCTTTGCAGCGAAGCACGCGTCGGCACACAGAGTGGCCGTGGTGTGCGTGCGTGAGGGTGTGTGTGGGTGTGTGTGTGTGTGTGGGGGGGGGGGGATCACATAGGTTAGGCCACATTCACACAACTTGGGCCCAATAAGATGAAATCATATTTTTCTAATTACATTTAAGGGAAAAGGTTAGAAATATATAGTAAGTGAGTTCACCAACGTTTAAAAAAAAAAAAAATTAGGCATTTAGTCTCACAGTGGGGAAATAGCTAGGCCTAAGTGTAGTTAATAGCAACATAGAATACAGTTGTGAATATAATATAGGGAATATACAATGTGTTGATTTTGAAGAAACAATTCTACAAATATAAGTGATTCAAATAGAAAACGCTCAAAAGGAAATACAATGAATACAGTTTAAATAGAAACAACATGTGGATGTATAGGTTATTTCGGAGTTTTTGTATCATTGTTTTGAAATATTATAAGCTTAAAGTAGATTTGCAAGCTTTATTTGGAGCTTGTACATTTCATTTTTGCTGGATAATGTGATTGTATTTTATTTCAATACTTAAAAGTCATACACTTATTGTCTTCAGTAATATAGATTGTATTTTATTAATACTAAAACATACCGGAGCCTTGTTCTGCAACTTTTTAAAGATCTCAACCATTTTTACGAACAAAATCAAATCATATTATAACTACAGTCATTTGTCTTACTGCTCCAAACACCCCAAACTCCACAAACAGTTTGGCCAGAGCAGCTTCGCTTTTCCCCTGGTAGAAAATGGAAACTCAGCTTGTCGTCTATACCTTTTGAACTTGTCATGTTTTCCTTTCTCCCAGGCACATATCAGGGGAAACCAACAGAGAAGCAGAGGTGGAGGGGCAGAAGAATGGGCGCGTATGAACGAGAGAGGGAGCGACAGAGAGAAAGGGAGCGCAAAGTCTTGTCAACCGGAAATAAAACAAGCTGGCACCCTCCCCATCCCCAAAGTCACACGCTTCCTCCTCTCCACTGCTCCCTCCGCTGCAAAACAGATACATTTTAAACCGCTGGGCCCTCAGTCTCCGACCGGCTGTACGTTTCGTCATACCTGCGTCAGTCCACCTCTGCCGTTGTACAGGGCCGTCCCGTGCCTCTGCTTTTAGGCCCAAGGTGTCAGATTTAAAGATAAATAACAATGCAGGCACCTGTAACTCCAACTGTCTGTGTGAAATAAGCACTAAGCTTTAGAAGGACGGTCCACAATATCTTCAGGAAGAAACCATTCTATTAAGATGAAGTAAAACTAGAATTCTCCTATGTTTTGATCTAATGAAAGGTTCTGGCTGAATTTCCTTGTATATATATTTATGCTGTGAGTGTAGGGGGTGATAAAGGTCAGTTATAAATCCTTAATCTTGCAGGTTCACTTTGTTTTTGCGCTACAAAAATAAGTTTTTGCCGTTGGAGAAAAAAAATCTGTTCATTTTGAGTGAATGTTAATGTGTGATTTGCGGCTAAAATTGAATCCATCATGTATTTATCATCTTCAATCTCTCCATTATCTATGCTTTCTGCTCTGCTCCGGCCTCCCCTCCTCCCCCCCCCCCTCCTCCTCCTCCTCCTCGTGCTGGCATTAAGTTCAAACTTGACACTGATGTTGACTCACTTTGTCACCCCTCGGTGGCTCTCTCTCTCTCTCCCTCTCTCTCGCTCCGAGGACAAGAGTGCCCGCAGACGCATTTCTCTCCAGAGCCGCCCCCTGTCCCCCTCTCTCTCTCTCTTTCTCTCTCTTTCTCTCTCTCTCTCTCTCTCTCTCTCTCACCCTGTCGAACTCTCTCCATCTACACTCTCCTTTACACACACAGCACTGTCAACAAACTGGAGAACAAGGGACCAGCGGGGAAACGGGGGATTTGAGGTCCAAAAGGAGACCACTGAAGGGGACGAGGCGAACGGGGCATCGGCACACCTGGATAGCTGGTGAGTCGATCTCAAATTCACTTTCTGACATTCTTACTGACTTCTACGTGCATGCGGATGATAAGGACACTACTTGTGAACTGGCAAACAGAATGAAACCAGTCACCAAATTGGCCTCGGTGAAGAACTATCAGAGGAGTGGATCGATTGAGACAGATGAACGTAAACTTAAGAAACTTAACACTTGGAGCTATGCAAGAGCAGGAGTTTCAGCCACCTCATGCTTGGTATACTATATATATATACTACCTGCTAAGAGGAGTTCTAACATGGAGATATAGTGATGTTGGGTTCGTTTCGAGATGGGGCCACTGCTTATGCACTTGATGCCACTTTGCGTTTCTGCTCAAGTGTCTTCTCAAGCGTACGTGTGTGTTCGGGCTCGGGTTATTTTCCCCTCAACAAGCTAAGACAGAGCTAAAAGCAAGTGGCATAATAAATGGCATTGCTTTCAGAGTGGGTTCTAATGTACCTACCCTCCCCATGGTATACTAGGATACCAATGTATAACAGGCACGCGTTACGACAGCGGCCATGTAACTAACTCCATTTCTGTCTGTCACGATGAGGCTAATTCACCACAATGCCGACCATGTGTGAACTCATGCGATGTGGACCCCTCCATACCCCTCTCCTCCTTCTCTTCCTCCGCAGTTGCACCTCAGAAGAGGAAGGGCAGAGGAGAAGAGAGCCAGAGGAGACACCAGGGCGGCGCTGTTTGCTCTTCATCCTGGTTTGGACCCCCGGAGTATGTATGAGAAGTTAACCATGCTCAACCTGCAGAGCGGCTCGAACTGGAGCGGGCCTAACAACTGGTACCATGACCCGGCCAGCGTGCAGACACAACACAGTGCAGGTGAGGCTCAGGATCCTTTGCTGAGAATATTCATAAAAACACACCTGTCACCGGACTAAAATGCTTTTATAAAAGGGATATTTCTTTTTTCCACCTTTATAAAACCATATTGTTTTTCTTAAATCTGGGAAATTGTACATTCAGGACTAGAATTGTCAGTCATCTTTGAAAATTTCTCATTTCTATTTCTGTCCCCATGAATCTTTGCTGGACATGTTCCTCTAGATGGGTCTTGAGGTGTGAAAGTGCATAGAAGTTACAACAAATGTTGCTTAGTTGTTTTTCTGTTCCTCTTTTTGTCTTGGTGTGCCAGTATCAGAGGGTTGCCTGCTGGACCCTGAAGGCCTGGGGGCAGAGGTGGGGGCAGGCGCAGGGCGAGCGGGGCCAGGAGGGGTCGCTGTGGATCGGGACGAGGGCGAGGAGTCCCAGCTGAGGCTGCAGCTGAAGAGGAAGCTGCAGAGGAACAGGACCAGCTTCACCCAGGAGCAGATCGAGGCTCTGGAGAAAGGTCAGGCCTTGCTCCGACACACAGCGTACTATACCACTGATCATCCTGCCGTTTGCTGCTGCGACTGGACCGCGCCAGTGTACTCTAATATGACATTCACTACATTTGAGGCCAAGCTTTGGACACATCCAGACTCAAGGTGAAAAGTATCATGCTTTGGGCCAAGATTTTTCTGCAAGAAAGAGCCGGTACTTTTGATGAATGAAATCTAACTCCTCAAACAAAGCTAATCTAAAGCGCCCGCAGCATTATGGAGAGCTATGCATCATTACCAGAGTGGTGTAGCTCTTCTGAACCGAGGGATCACAGAGTCACTCCTGACCAGAGCTGGCTGCAGTGGGCCCCTGAGCTAAATAAGGACGCAATGTCCACTGTGCAGCCGACTGGAAGTGTATCACTGTGGTCACATTAATGAGCTGCACTGACCCCGTGCACAGTCAACGCACAATAACAATCTGTGTTGACACAGACGCCAATTAGATCCAACCAATTATACCAATTTGTAGGACACACTTAATCTACAGTCTGTTGTCTTTATACACTTAGGGTCAGTTTGGCTACAATCGAGAACAGTGTTGACTTAATCTTGAAGTGTGCTCCACTGTACTTTATATTACTCTATTATTAACAACCTGAGATGTTTACCTTTATTTGGTGACTCATGTCAGTTTGAGGGAGAGGCCAGATTTTGTTTCAACTTGTCAAAAGCTAAAATGTCAGCAGTTTGTCAACTACGAATGAAGTGCCACAATGAGAAATGATCCTCTGAGTATCATTTATATAAACTTGAAAGAGTGAGGCCTTCATTACTTTACACATACGCCATATATAATTACATAATACACAGAACAAGACGTGACTTTGTTTCTCCAGATGGAGCCGGCTTTCTCTCTACTTCTCCTGAAGTAAAGTGCACAGGAAGCCAACTTGAATCCTTTCATTTGAACTTTCTGCATGTTCCATAATGATAAATAATTGATATAAAGTGCAACAGATAAATATTTCAAATCTGGTTGTAAGATACATCTCTCTTTCCCCATTTGTATATTTCATCACAAGATAATTAGTGATTTGGATATCAAGACTGAAGTGACTTGACTTTACTTCCAAGTATTATAGTATGAGTTTGCAATATTTGGACAATGTATTTTTTTTTTAAAAGATTTTTTTAATCTAAATGGGAAATTCTCCAGAGACTAATCCAAAACATGTTACCAAAATGCAACAAGGGATTTGTGTGGGCAGTTTTTTTAGCCATTCTGTCAAAATGCATTAGGACTCACACCACGCGTTTGACACGAGTAAATATCTTCCACAGAGTTCGAGAGGACACACTACCCAGATGTCTTTGCACGGGAGAGACTGGCCAACAAGATCGATTTGCCCGAAGCCAGAATACAGGTCGGTAAATTCACAGAAAATATTTTGATAATTGAGTTAAATACCTGTACACTGTGCATTCTGATAGAGTTAGACCCTTTTAATGACTGATTCGAAAACAGTCTGATTCTAAAATCATATGAATATATATGCTGTATATTCTGTTTGTCAGAATTCTACAATGATGAACTTACACAAACACTAATAATTAATAATAATTCAGTTTAATTTATTTTTAACAATTCAATAATAATAATAATAATAATAATAATAATAATAATAATAATGATAATAATAATAATTATGATAATTATAATTATAATTATAATTATAATAATAAAGAAAGTAATGCACAACAATACAAAGCGTTCAAAAAGGAGTGGGTTGGAAGTGTTACCTTATTTAGTCCTAGCCCCTTTCTATTCAATATTTGCAATTTTACATGTTTTTTTTTTTTTTCTTTACAAAAACAACCAGCACAACAGAGATACCAAATATTTACACCAACAATTGTTTTACAAAATATTAATATTTTTCCATAACATATACAACTCACAGCCATATCATGCCAATGACATCATTGGTGCATATTAAATTATAATTAATGATCTTGACTGTAATTTATTGTCCCTTTCCAGCTCTGTTGAATGTGAAGACCATGTTGTTATACTATACATAGATTTAAACTGTGGTAAATTGCTTGAATGACACATTCAAGCTATTCCACAATTTTAAGCTGCAATACAGCAATAATTCATAATAGATTGAACAGAAATGTCATAGTGACCCAAGTATTCAGGTTCTACACAACAGTATAACTGTTTAACTACTAAATATTATATCAGTTTGAGATTTTTCAGAACAAAACAATCATTTGAACATTTTTAGTATCAGACTTCAACATAATGCTATAATAGAATAAATAGATGGCTATGAGTTTCTTCCTGAAGCTACTGTAAATAAAAATGAAAACATTTCAATTATGGCATTGGGCAGGTGTGGTTCTCAAACCGAAGAGCCAAATGGAGGCGAGAGGAGAAACTTCGTAACCAGCGGAGGTCGGGGGGCATGAGCTCGTGTTCACAGAGCCAGGCCCCACTCAGCACCTCCTTCAACACCTCTGTCTACCATCAACAGCACAGCAGCACTTCAGGTGAGGCGCTCTCTGTCCCAGAGCTTTGTACAATCTTTATAATGACAAACTGGGAACTGTTTTTCCATTAGACTCTGTGCACTGTAACACTTCCACTGTGACACAGAGATGATAAGTTCTCACTGTAATGAACCCATGTTTGCCTTTTCAGGGTCAATGTTGAGTCAGGCTGAGACGTCTCTGCCAAGTTACAGCTCTCTGTCTGTGTTCTCGTCTGGAGTACAGGTAGGACACCAACCACTCATGAATTATGATCTTAATACATAACTGAACAACTGAAGGGACATATTTATTAAGAAGCTATAAAAACAGTGTTGACCACAGAGCTGCACAAACACAACACATGCACATGTGTTAGGACTGGGTGAATCCACAGTGTGTTTAAGTCTTTGACTTAAACACTAATCAAGTATCTTTCTGCATGTTCAAGAACTGTCAGTACTCTTTATGATTTGATACATATTATATAATTTCATAACGTATTGATAATCCATGTAGTCTCAGCATGAAGTAACCATAGACTGTACCATATGGTCTATGGTAGTTAACATATTTACTTCTGCCCACATAAATGTTAGTCTAGCACCACTGTGTGGTTAAAGATGAGTAATACAGTCAGCTTTCATCTTTTTAACATTACAACTTGTACATTTTAAGCCTTTTCTTAATTAGAGTTTTAATTTGGGGCTAGTACCGATGTAGATATTTTCCTTTGTATTTGTTTATGCTTTTTCGACTGTTTGCCCTGCTCTTTGTACTGCACTTTGTCAACAGTGTTGTTTTTAAAGTGTGATATAAATAAAGTTGGATTGATTTTAACCATACCTTCTTCTCTCTACAGTCCATCCCTCCCCAGTCGGCCTCCTCTTACTCCTGCATGCTGCCCCCCTCTCCCTCTGCCCCGCGTAGTTTCGACTCTTCAGCGTACTCCTCCTCACATCTGCAGACTCCGCCCACAGCTAGCTCCAACACTGGTAACTTTTCTCCCACATCCAGTGCATCTTTCTACACTGTGACCAAACTGTACAAAGTGATTTTTTTTGGTTTCCCGCAGGACTCATATCTCCGGGGGTGTCGGTGCCAGTCCAGGTCCCAGGGGCCGAGCAGCAGAGCATGGGTCAATACTGGGCCAGGCTACAGTGAGCGACAGACTTATCACTGCAGGCAGAAAGAACGAAGGCATGTTTTTAACAGTGTCCCAGACAGTGTTGGGAACATGTGTGAGGCGGCACAGACTGTGGGAGATTTTGAGGGGCTGCATAAGGCCCGGGATGCATTCATGTTTACAATTCAGCCAAGAGCAGCTTTGGTTTCACTTAACGGTACTTGGATTTACTGGTATTTGCACTAAACTAAAGTTAGACAGGAGTAAAACATCGTCAATCTAAATGCAGTGATTTGTACATTGAACCGTCACATATTTTACTATGTCCTATGAATTTAAACAGGATTAGGACTGACACAAAGTGTACACTGTCGCTGTGACACCTTGTGGCTGGATTGGCTGCATACAGAACTTCAAATATCCACTATCTTCTCTACTGGAACATACAGTGAGTTCCAGTTATTTCTATTATGTGGCAGTCTGATTCCAAAATCATATACATTTATTTTGTTAATAAATGTATCATTACTGTGCATAACTTCAAATCATAACAATGATGACAAGAAGTGACTTCCTGTTTCGATCCAGCACGCCAAATTAAAAGCACCATCTTATTTATTAGTCAACTTTCTTTCTGCCTAGCTATTTACAGACAAAACACTTAAAATGTGTGTATTTAATTATATTCTTGTAATGTTGCAAGTACCTGCTGAACTGATAAATGAGACGAGCTGTGTGCTTTTATTTTGGCGAGCTGGATCGAGACAGGAAGTCACTTCTTGGGCGGCGTTGTTGTGATTTGAAGTTATGCACAGAGTCAATACATTTATTTTGGTAAGAAATTTACAATCATTACTCTACAATGATAAATAGAAAACACGACAAATATGGATAAAGAAAAACTAACATTTCAAAGTGATGTATTCAGAGTCTATACAGCAACTGCGAAGCCATTACATCGCTCTCAATCATGCTGTTTATGGACATTTGTAAAAGCTTAGGTCCGGTAAATTGCCCATGAAACAGGAAAAAATAAATAATGGCAAACAAGAAAAACAACATAATAGCAAAGGAATAATGGGAGATTGTGAATACTTTCTGAATCCGGTGCATAATCAGTTTTCAATTTTAGATCAATTTCAAGATGCATTTTGTATCTATACTGAAGGTGTGAAAACAGCAGGCCATACTGTATGTGTGAAATGCCAGCAGACGTGTGTACTGTGAAGTGTAGCCACAGTTTTGTGTTACTCGAGAAGCTCGATTATGTTGTGGTAGCTTGTTCCCTCAGCGGCGTGAGGATAACTACTGTGAATATTTTGCGATTTGCTGACGGCAATCACTTTTACTAAACTGGACCATTTTAAAGAGTGTTACTCCTGCCTCTATCCTGCCAGCAACTGAGTATTTTTGTATAGACCTTATTATGTGTGAAGATTTAAGATGAGAGCTGGAGAAAAAAAAACACAGGAAATGGGGGAATGTAGCATGTTGTGGACCTAAAGCACATATTTTATTAGTTGAATTTTAATTAAAGGATGCACTGTTATGATAAGAAGCCAGAAGCATTCACACTACTTGAGGGTGTAACGATATAGCAAAAAAGCCACTGGCTAGATTAGTGGGTCAGATTGCACTGTGAGGAGTTTTCCAGCTGAGGAACAGTGGTTGTGTATTGGGGCTGCAGGTTTAAGCGGGAGATCATACTGTATGGCTGATTGTTGCACCCCCAACGGCCACTCTTTGTACTCCACTGACATATCAATAAGCAAATGACAATCTATCATCATTTTATATACCAAAAATTGCTCTCGGACAATCAGTCTTGAGTAGGTGACACTGTGCGGCATGATGACCGAAACTTGACACTGGGCACTAGACAATCAACTCCAGGGCGCTGCTCCATCTGCATCTCAATCCATAGGAAAATGTCTCTCAAATGTATGTCTTTTCACTCATTCACTTTGTGCTGTTTTTGTTGTTGCTGTGTGTGTTGTGATAGTATTGTATAGCTACCAAGAGTCAACCCCTTTTGTGAAGAAGGCCTTGGATCCCTTTAATGAGAATAAAATACATGTATTAAAGTACGACTTGCCTCCATTGACTTTTGGGATAGCAAATAGTATTTAAGAAGTGTTGAATTCATAATTATCGGACAGAATTTCTTGGTGGAGCCAGGGGCCGGAGAGTGTCCTGTTTGGGAAGCACAGGAGCGCAGATGATGTTGATCTGTCGGCAAACCAGGACCTTCAGCGTGCTCTGGGGCGGTTTGCAGCCGAGTTTGAAGCGACTGGGATGAAAATCAGCACCTCCATGGGCCACGACCGCAAAAAGGTGGCTTCCCCTTCCTCCAGATCGGTGGAGAGTCCTCAACTTAAGTGAAGGAGTTCAAGTATCTCGGGGTCGTGCTCACTAGTGAGTGACGGATGGAGCATGAGATCAACAGACGATGCGGTCGCTGTATCGGACTGTCGTGGTGTAGAAGGAGCTGAGTCAAAAGGTAAAGCTCTTAATTTACTGGTCAATCTACGATCCTACCCTCACCTTTGGTCATGAGATCTGAGTCATGACCGAAAAGGACAAGATCACAGATAGAGTGAGGAGCTCTGTCGCCTGGGAGGAGCTCGGAGTACAGTTACTGCTCCCTGATGTCAAGAGGAGGCATCTATCTATCTAAAGTGTTATGGGAATGGCTCACTGGAAGGAGGCCCCTGGGAAGACCAAGGTCACGCAGGAGGGACTATGTCTCTGAGCTGGCCTGGGAGCGCCTCGGGATCCCCCCCAAAACAGCTGGAGGACGTGTGCGGAAGCGTGTGGATGGGAAGACGGGCATCTGCTCAGATTGCTGCCTCTGTGACCCGGCCTAGGTTAAAGTGGAAGAAATCCCTTCCGCTCTGCTTGTCTCCGTGAAGTATTATCTCCCTTACTTAAGATGATTACTGTACCTTTGAAATAACCTGTGACCGGTCAGCCCCGCAGGGAGTTCCACCTGTTAAACCTGCATGTACCACTAAGTTTCTACTCAATTAAATTAAAAAAGAGTCTTACTCACCAGAAGATGTCTTTTGTGGATGTTTATTAATAGGTTTGTTAAAGGAAAAAAGCCCTTTTGATCAATCTATGTTGCCTGGAAATGAGACGCTCGACAGGTCACGATCTTGCGGCTCTCGATTTACAGATCTTGATCTTGGAGACAAGTGTCACGTCTCACGGTCAGATACTGTATGAAATGAGAGGCCACAGCTAGTGTGACTGACAGTCGGGTCTTGATCGGCTCAAGATTTGAGGGTAGCCACACAAGGAGAGTTGAGACCAATAGAAAGAAAGAGATTTCAGTATACAACAGGTCGCACTGAGCTGTCCGAACTCAGGCAACTGCACGCAGGCAGAGAGACGAGCAACTAGACCTTCACAAGGCTCACATATACATACCCATACAGCATCGGACCTTTTGTAGATATTTAGATAAGGAGCTGGTGTCTGTTTGATTACACTTAGATCAGTAGCTGCAGTCAGACTGAAACCAATGTCCGGCTGCAGACGGCGGATGTGGTCGTGGGTTAGTTCCAAATAAGGCATGAGCCTAAGATGTCTTTAACAGTCAAGCACAAGTCAATACAGTTCACAAGATTATAATACATTCAGTGTAAAGGAATAGGCTAAAGCCATAATGCAAAGCTCATAAGCAAAATAAAGCTAATGAAGGGGCCTGTGTTTATAACAGTCGTGGAATTAATTTGGCTCTCCTTCAGTGTATGGTTTCATTTGTGACAAAATTCATCTAATTGCAATTCTAATAGTGCTCAAGGACACAACAACAGTATGTCCATATAAATACTTTTTAGTACTACATGAACCTCAGCTTATACAGTATCTACTTTACATTATAATCCACCATAATTAAACTTAAATTACTCCAATGTGGAAACTATAACCAAAATGGTCTCACTAATATCATGATGCCGTACACAAACACAACCATAAATCCTTTCACTGAATGAAAAACAGATTTACTATTGATACTTGACATTGCTATGTGGGTACTTCATAGGGGCATTAGTGGTACATGGTCTCAGTGCAGACTTGGCGGAAACTGGCTGACCATTAGCCGGGCAGCGCTAATGGTCTGACTCACTTGGACCCTGGAGAGTGGACAGAAATCAAAGATGGGGGAGGAAGAAGGGGGAGAAAGATAATACGACAAGAGCCGAGTAGAGTATGGCGCACGCACACTCTGGAAGATGCAGTGTGAAAGGCACTCCACAGCCTCTACATGCATCAGTTTACCTGGATGTCATGTCATTATGCGTCAGTGCTAGTATTCAGTCATCTCAAGTTCTCAAAATCTTTGCTGGAAACAATATTACTTGAGTGATTCTGTGGCATCCCAGTGATGTAGATACTTGGATGGCAATTTCAACATAGCAATTACGCTTTAATAAGACTAAAAAGTTCTCTCTGAACATGTACAGTTACAACATGCCTCATAATAAGACTTGTCCTACTTACAGGTTGACAATACATACCCTATACACATAAAGCCACATGCAACATTTCAAATTGCAAACAGAATAAAATACAGGAATTTATTATAGATAAATCCACCAAACAAACATGTGACCGTATTGTAGCTTTACTGGGATGTTGATTAAAGGCAGCAAAATATGAGATTTTAAAAGATTATGTCCTCATCCAAATCCATTCTTTGAAAAGTCTGCAAAAACAGACTTTTCGGTGTCTATATGGTAATTAGGGGCAATGTTTTGTATTGCTTGCAAATTATAATCCAAATCCTGTGCTTCTGGAGTGAATGACACTCTCCAAACTATATTTCATCCGCTTTCACCTTTGCCACAAAACAACCACTCGGCTCAAATCAATGCTCCTTTCACCCCTTCTGCCAATAGTCATAATGATGTGGTACAGGGGTGTAACACAACATATGCATCGCATCTTACAATCATTTTTCACTCCTTGAAGTCATTTGGGACTGGATGCTTTGCCCTGTGTCACATGTGAAGCTACTACTGCTCTTATGACACCCCCCTTGAACATTGCCCCATCATGAAGACACTAGAGATGCCTTACGTTGCAGGCAGCAGGAGGCGGAGGCTGATCGATGCACTCAGCCTATAGTCTCCAGAGAGCCGCTTCAGAAGGAGCCCAAACAACTGTGAGCTTTGTCCTATCCTTTCGGTCTTTAGGAAGGGGGGGTCGTCTGCAAAGGAAGTGAGTAATAAGCAGACAATACTAGAAATGTCACAGATTTTTCACATTTTTAGGTAGCCTGCTGCGATGGAGCACTTCATGGCACTGGAGTTGGGGCTGCTGTGCGCTGTGTTGGTCTTATTGGGAAGCGCGTCGGCCGTGGATGACCAGTACAGCAGAGCGGTGGTGAGTAAACTTCACAAATCTAGAAGGAATGTTAGCAACCATTATTCTATTAAAAGTTAAATATTTCAAGCATTTATATTGATAAAAGATGGCTATGAGTCACAGTGTAATCTAAACACTGCTAGATTATGCCTATATTACTGTGTCTGAATCAATAATTGCTGTGGTACTGCCCATATTCATGTATATGTTTCACTTTTCCTGTGGTATTGAAGGGGGGGAAATGCTTGTTTACAATACTGTTTAAGTTATATGATACCTGGAAATCTTCAGTCACATATGGCAGCATCGTTTTCAAAAGTCATTAGGTTTTACTTCACTTTTTGGATGTCATACGCATTCGTAGGACTTCATGAGTCAAACATCCTTTTTTTTTTTTTCCATCTCTGTTTTCGAAAAGGGTTCAAATAGAAACGACTTTAAAATTGAAAACCAAAAAGAGAGAACGTTAGAAATTCTGAACAAAGATAGAGCAGTGGGTGTACGGTGATGACTGTAAGCAATCTTGAAGTCAAGAGGCAACAGTTTTTTTGCAACACCTTTTCCTGTCAACTCAAAATCAAAGGGTGGAGGCACCTGCAGTAGCAACCACACTGATTGAAATATAGTGTATTTGATTCCACCCATTGAAAGGTGTGGTGAATGTACCTCACGTTGTGCTTGGTTTTACGGACTCTCTAACTTCAACTTGAACTCGAACCAACTTATTTCTGTTGTGTTCAAGCCGTTATTCACTGATATTCGCTGGAACATCCCAGTTGTTCTAGGCCGATTTCTTGGACGCAGATATGCTTTTCTAGGCTGTCATGATATTAAAAAACAGGTTTCTGATATTAATATATTGCAGACTGTTTCACTGAAATATCAACGAAACTTTGTGGTCTTCTTCCTAGGATTGGCTGAGCAGATATGGCTACCTCCCTCCGCCCGACCCTCGCACCAGCCGACTGCAGACCAAGGAGGGCATCGAGAAGGCCATCCGGGTCATGCAGAGATTTGGCGGAGTCCCAGAAACAGGAACTCTTGGTAAATTTACCCTTTACTGACGTCTGCAGGGGTTAGGGTGGTTAGTCCTTAAGAAATGTAACTTCCGGTTCTTATGGTCCAGTTGCAAAATCATGCATTTTTTTTTTCTTTTCAGATGAGAACACACTGAGCCTCATGTCCAAGCCACGCTGCTCTCTGCCTGATATAGTGGGCAGTGAGGACATGGTAAAGAGGAGGAGGAGGAGGAGGAGGTATGCTCTGTCAGGCCTGAAGTGGCACAAGACAGAGCTCACATGGAGGTGTGTTTCCCGTCACGCTACTTCCCCTGTGTGGCAATTGTTTTTTTGCAACTGGAACAGGGCTGGAACAAGTAACACAATCACAGTGAGCTCTAAGAAGGTTATTATCATTGACAGCTATGAGTAAAGAAGCTAATAATTGTTCCTACTTTTGTTAATATATGAATATATCGGACACTCCAGCATTGGATTTTTAGAAATGTTGATGTTATGAATCTGCCTGAGCCTGGAAAAGGATACTTGTCGCTCACCTCAAGATGGTTCTCACCCCCAAAACATGAATCACAGCTGGAAATGACTATGGTCTTTCTTGGGGTCACAAAACCGCAGTACAAATGCAACGACACCATATTAGGAAGATGTAATACAAACAACATGACAAGCAACTCCATCCAAACATTTCCCCCCAAAACATACTCATTATCTCACTCACTATCAGTTAAAATGTCCATGTCTTGTTCCCAGTTAAGCATTGGTCCTTGTTCATTTTGGATGTGTGTGAATTCTGTGGTTGGCAACTGGCAAGTGATTTTCCTGCTTTGTTTTTTCAGTGAAGTCTCTCCTTTTTGTTGTTTCTTTAAACCCCACTCATTTCTTTCAAATGTGTGATGTAAGGGAGAGTGGGATAAGTTGAGCCAGTGGGCCAGTGAACCACCCTTATATTGAGAAAATAAAACATTAGATTATAGATTTGATCTTTACATGATTGGAACTTGCCAGACAAAAAGAGTTTAGGCATGTTTCTTCTTGAATGAACACAACTATCTTGGCGTTTTCAAAGAAGAAAAAAAATGGGGTAAATTGACCCAGGAAGTTTTGGGTAAATTGAGCCGCCTCTGCTCCATAAGAAACAACGAATAACAAAGTACAGAAGATTTTAAAGTACAATTCTATAGTTCTGGGTCTTGCAGAGAAGGGCAAATTAAAATAAAATATTACATTAAATTATTTGTTTAAATAAAAATATTTATTATAATACTTTTTTGAAGAAAAGAAAAAAAGCTAATGGGAAACACTAAAAAGTAAAAAAGAAAAAAAATACTTTATGATGTTTAGTGTAAATTTCACCTCTGTCACTTTTTTTTTTTTCAATCTTTAAAACCATATTTTCCCAGACATTTTTTGAAGATGCAAACAAATAGAAATCATCCCAAAATGTATGTAAATAGTAAAATTGTGTATCTATTTTAAACTGTTTTTACACAACAACCACCAGAGTAAAGAGTGTCTCGTCTTACCCCACTCTCCCCTTCTATAATGGGTACCAGTCACTCAGTCAACTGGGTTTTCCCGTTCATTACTCAACTGCTTTTCTTAATGTGCACATGCTGATGTGCTAAGAGATTTGATTGCAGTTTCCTGGCAGTCCTCCAGCATGATCTGTAGTTCCCAAGTCTCTCTCGTCCAAATGCTGCCTCGCTTTAAGTCTCAAAACACTCACATTTTAATGACCATTTCCTCACTTCTCTTCTCAGTGTCCATAATTACCCATCCCCGGCCACATCACCGCAGATGAACACTGGCCTGGTTGATAACATCATGACTTTTGCGTTAAAAGCCTGGAGTGATGCAGCCCCCTTGCATTTCCAGAGGGTGCCCAGTGAGCGCGCGGGTGTGCCAGCAGGGGGCGATATCAGAGTGTCTTTTGCCAGGCTGTTGCATGACGACGGGTATCCTTTTGATGGAGAGGGTGGCACTCTGGCCCACGCTTTCTTCCCCAGCCGGGACGACGTTGCGGGCGATACACACTTTGATGATCATGAGCGATGGAGCTTCAGAGGTAACTAGAGGACAGTGTTAATTTCGTCGACTAAAATATTTAGTCTTAATTTTAGTCAAAGTGATATTTTTGACGACTAAAATTGGACTAAAACTAAATTAAAAGTTTTTCATGAGACTAAAACTATGACTAAAATGTCCAGATATTTTAGTCGACTAAAATAAGACTAAATAAAAATGAAAAGGAGAGACTAAAATCATCCAAACTTCTATTGACCGTCTGAAAGAGCCTCAGATCATTTAAATTCACTGCCAAAGAATCAGCTCTGAGCTTTGTTCATGTGGAGCAGCTCCATTAAGTCGAGGACCTTGATTAAATATGATTATAATGAATATTATAAAAGCAAAGTCGACTAAATTAGTCTTACATTTAATCGACTAAATTGACATGCAATTTTAGTCGACTAAAAGTAGACAAAAATTGAAGAAAAAAAAAAAATTGACTAAATCTCGACTAAAATTAAATTACATTTCAGTCAAAAGACTAAGACTAAAACTAAAATAAAATATACTGTCAAAATTAACACTGCTAGAGGATGCAGTCATCATGAGGTTTGGGAACTGTTTTAGTTGTCTTTCCACACATCGAGAGAAAAAAAAAAAAAAAAAAGAAAGAAAAAAGGGGCATTGTCTAAATCTCGTATTGAGTTGCCTTGTGTACGAAATTCGCAGTATAAATAAAGTTGCCTTGTCTCGTGTCAGTATAGTCTAAAATTAAAAATCACTTAAAGCAGTGGTACCTGACTTTTTCTTTTTTTTACGGAAGCCCCAAAAGGTCATAGAATAAAATGAAAATATTCCTCAAGCAACATTTTTTTTTTTTTTTTTTGCATCTCGTAATTACCAGATAATCCACTGAGGGGAAAAAATATTGGAAAACAGATTTTTTTTTTTTTTTAACTGATTACAATGCTCCTTCGTAAGAATTTACTCTTGAGTGAAACAACCTTGTTTTCCCATTTACCTTATGAAAAAGTGTGAGGTAGCAAACTACTTGATATTTCAATACGGGCATTCTTGTTTGATTTCTGCAGAACGGCGGTACCACACATTACATATGCAGAGTGTCTATGATCCAGTAACCCTTTGTCTTCATTTGTCTTCATTTGTCCACAGGAGACAGCAGCACCATAGACCTGTTCACTGTCGCGGTGCATGAGTTTGGACACGCTCTTGGTCTCTCGCACTCGTCCACGGACCCATCCATAATGCGCCCGTATTACCAGGGTCCGGTGGAAGACATACTCAGGTACCAGCTGTCCCTCGACGACAAGATGGCCATTCAACAGCTTTATGGTGAGAACATACTCTCCTCTCTGGTAGATCATTGTAAAGTAGTATGTGTGTATTACTCTTATTCTTGCCTTTGAGGTGTGCGGGACGGTAAAACAGCAGGAAATCCTGACCTCCCACGTTTGCCGAGTCCCCCTCCACCAAGACCAACAGAGCAGTAAGTGATTTGAACATAAATATGAGTGTTTGTTTGACTCAAGACGGCTTCATGTGTGATGAGTGCACTTTTTCCACACTGAATTTCTCATTTATGTTACAGTTTTGATGCATCTCTCATAAAACGCTGCCAGGGAGGCTTTGACGCAGTGGCTAATGTCAGAGGAGAGGTTTTCTTCTTCAAAGGTGCAGCTTCACATTAGCAGGGCTCAGTAGACGGTTCAACAGAGGCCACACTTACCCATGATGCTGCTCTTTCAGATGACCAGTTCTGGAGGACCAAACGCGACGGCTCCCTGGTCTCACTGAATCCCGCTCAAATCAGAAACTTCTGGATGGGTCTTCCCTCGGGGTCCTATAAGATTGATGCTGTGTATGAGCGAAAGGCTGACAGTCGGATTGTCTTCTTCATTGGTGAGAACAAACTTCTCACTGATTTAATTTTTAAATCATAAGATTTAGCATTCTTGAATAACACAAACATAACCCTTATGAGAGCTATTAACCTCTGAAGCCCCATCTTAACCTAGTACATTTTCCCCAGTTCAGCTTTACCCAAATCTAAAAGCTCACAGGCTATAGGCCAGTGCAACACCTAATTTGAAAGCTAAGACCTAAAAAACAGATCTAAATATCATTCCTCACATTATTGTGGGGTTTTAGTCAATTATTTTGTAACTTTTTCATTCTGTCTTCATCACATTTTTTTAAAATCACTTTTTCATCATTTTTTGGTCAAATTTTGTCACTTTTTCGTCACACGTTCATCACTTTTTTGTCACATTTTCGTCACATTTTCGTCACTTTTTCGTCCGTTTTTCTTCAGTTTTTCATCACATTTTCGTCACTTCTTTGTCACATTTTGATCACTTTCTCATCATATTTTTGTCAAATTTTCCTAACTTTTTCAACACTTTCTCATCACATTTTCATTTTTTTTTCCCTCACTTTCACTTTTTCGTCATATTTTCATCTTCATTTTTTGTTGCTATTTTGACACTTTTTTCCAAGAAGCTTTTAGATTTGGTTAAAGTCGAACTGGAGAAAATGTGTTCGGTTCAGGTGGGGGTTAAAAGATTCAAATCCATCGTTGTATCTATCACCCTTTCTAGTTTGGACCAACAACATTCTCATTTAGGACTCGCGGCCTACAACCTATAGCCTAATTTAGTTCAAACGAATGGACACCACGGAAGGAATCCTTCGGGTCTCATGACTAATAATTGTGAAATGAACTGTTGTCTTCTAGGCTCTCAGTACTGGGTTTTTAAGGACACACAGGTGTTGAGCGGCTACCCGAAGCCTCTGTCCGACTGGGGCATGAAGACTAAGAAAGGGGAGCCGGTGGACAAGGTGGAGGCCGCGTTTATCTGGGACCACAACGGCAAGACGTACCTGTTCAGCCGCGGGGAGTACTGGCGCTTCAGTGAGGTGCGGAGGGAGGGACAGGTGAGCAGGCAGCTGGACGCGGACTTCCCCAGGGACAGCAGCGTGTGGAAGGGCGTGCCCACGGACATGGACGATATCATCAGCTGGGGAGAAGGTATGCAAACTGATGCAAACTTGTGATAAAAGCACCGCACTGTTTGCTCAAACGCCGGATCTGATAAAACAAGACCAGTCATTCAAAGGCTGTGGCGTCTCTGCCTCGTGCTGGAATGTCTTGTAAAAATCTTGTAATGTCGGTCATAAAAAATCAGATGAGGTATTTGTTCCTCTCTACATTAATCTAAGTTATTTTGGGGTTCAATTAAAAAGCCTATACCACATTTTTTATGGTAGGGAAATTAATTCATTGTCCGCAAGTGAACTAGCAGGCTTGTTTGCAATATCAGAAAAGAATCGAGAAAAAACAGACCATCTAGAAATATTGAATGATGAAGGTTTATATACCATTTGCCTCAATATGTATATGCTTCGTCTCTTCAGGTGACACCTACTTCTTCAAGGACAACTTGTACTGGGTCGTGAAAAGAGGGGGGCTGGACAACGAAGAGGTCACTCCTCGATCTACCGGTGTGGACTGGCTCAAATGCCCTGCTCCCACTCCCACACCTGCTGCAGAGAAACCCCTAAACCCCAAAGACTGCAGCTGCAGCCTGCAGAACTCTGCAACACCTGTAGGGGGCAGCGTGTTCCTCCTGGTCTTAAGTCTGCTCGTGATCCTAAACAGGTGCTTTCCAAGTTGAACTGACCTCTTTATACTGTGCGGAAGGGTGTTAATCATTCACATCATTAAAAACAAGTCAGTTTTCATCGCCGAGGGTTTGGCTCAGGTAAACTCCGGTTGCACAATGGGCGTCATCTACAGTATAAATAATTATATTTCTGCCAACTGTCACGGAGGAGTGGAAGAATGATGTCATAAACAATAGTTCAGATGACTTAGGTTAGAACTGGATCTCTAAATATGTTGGTATGGAGGTCACACAATGTTGCCAAAAATAATGATCTTCCTTTAGTTGCATTTAATGTTTTTTTTTATTCGTTTTCACACAATTTGATGAGAAATTGACAACTTGCGGCGTTGAAAGTAAGGGTTTATTATATGTTAGATCGCAATTTCTCATATTGTGGCGCTTCACAGCTCATTCTTTGGGGTTTGTCATCATTGTCAGATGTCATTTTGTCTTACACTTTATTAAAGAGTTGTGTCAGGTAATTACCAAATTCTTAACATCATTTACTGTCAATTGACATAGGAGTCTTTCTTCACACGCTATAGAATATCTTGACAGGTGAAAGATGAAACATGGGTAATTGATTTCTTGGGTGCAACCATGCGGCTGTGCCCTTTTTTTTTTTGTTGAGATGCCAAGAGCTTCTCTCAGATGACACTTTATTTCCCACCTTGATGTCAGTCACAACAACCATCTCAGCTAATCCTTTATATGTTTATTAGTCTTCTGCAGGTTTTGCAGCGGAGTTACACGCTCAGAGTAACTAACACCAGCGTCAGTCGCAGGGGCTTCAGGCTGGGTCGTGACTGGCTGATACGGCTGAAGATTTCTGTAAACGTTTTTCATAAACGTCGTGGTGCTATTGGTGACATACACTGTGGAGCTGAAAAGATCGATCTGGAGGGGGGGAAAAAAACAAAAAACAAGGGGTGTATATTTAGAGCATTAAAAGTTAACAGTGACTGGAGATTGCCAAAGAGTGACTTGACAGTAATAGTCTAGTCGTCTAGTTTCCCAGCTGGTCCGGTTGAGTTGTTCAAGTAGACTTCCTGACTTAAAAAGATTAGCCGCATAATCAGAAAAAAAAATCAAGTTTGCATTCTTAACTCAAGCTGCTGGACATTGCTGGTCTTCAATCTTGGCAGAAACCAGGCCTAACATTGATCAGACAAGGTTTTATATTCTCATGACCCTTTTTTATTTTTTATTTACCAAATGTGGGCTGATTTTCACAGGGTCTTTGAACACGGTCCAGACCACTGCCTCGTTGCAGTCTGGTGTTGTGAGGGAGCCCAGGTAGCGATAGTATTTTGTGCGATCCACTCCAACCAAGAGATCATCCAGGGAAATCCCGGGGGACATTGGCACAGACGCACCTATAAAAATTATGATTAAATGTGAAATTACTCTTCTTAAAAGTCATCTTTCCCCCTGAATCCTAGTCTTTAAAAAAGGGACCACCTTAATCATGTGGTGGTTACAAATCAAGCCATTCAATAATTTTACGATCGTTATTAATGACCATACAACTCCTTACCGCTTTCCTTTATTGTGTCAAGGTACTTGGTGAGGGAGTGCCAAGCCTCAGGTTTATTAGCTTCACTTGTTGGCATGCCCTGTGAGGATGTTTTGAAGGATTAGTCACATTATGGTACAAGGTGGTTCCAGAATATTCAAAAATAAATGGCATGTAATTAATTGTGAGTACATCAATGAAGAATCCAAGGGCAGCCAGTCCTGTTGGGTCAGCTACAGCACTAGTGGTGTTTTCTTTATGAGAGGCCTTCATGTTCACAATATGAAGCTGTGGAAGAAATGCAGATGTGTCTTATTTTAATATTGCAGGGGGGGAATTAATCTAGTCACTCACATAGCATGTTTGGTAAAACGGCTTAAAACCGAAATTTTACATTGTGATTTTTTCCAATTGTTAAGGGACAAAAGCTGTACCTCCATTGGATAACGTTTCCCATCCAGTGTGTGCTCAGACCCGGGGAGATAAACGCCATTGCCCCAGTGCAGCTGGAACTGCAGGCTGTGATATGGCTCAGACAGGCCCCCTTTGGACACCTCCACTCCGCCGGCTAAAGTCACTCTGACTGCAGGGCCAAATAACGACATTTTATTATTGGACTGCAAATGATATCCAAACAGTCTGCTGCGTCATTGTAACCAACATTCTTAATATCACATTTTGAATTATTGTTTTGATTAAAATTGTAGAAAAAAAACAAAACACAAAGCATTATTTTCATTACAACCAAAATCTTTTTAAGTCCAGAATAAAATGAGGTAGATAAGGTGTAGCTAATGTGACCTGCCCCCATTGGTCAATACAGTCGGCTACATTACGCACTTGTATTGCCCGTGTTCTCAATCTTAGTCAGGGCGGTTTTGCTGCTGAAGTTTGTGAAGGTGAATGGGGTCAGTGAGGGGTCAGACTGGGCATACGCGGACAGGATGTTAATGGGCGACTGCCGAGTGCCGCCACAAGAGGCTGGCCACGTAAATTCATCTGGAAAAAGAAACGGAAAGTTACAATTCCAAGTGATTTTCTGCAGTAATTCGATGCGGGGACTTACTGCAGGACGGGTCGTGATAACACCAAGCTGCACAAGGGGACACATAAGAACAGGGGAGTCACATGGCAGTTTTTTTTCCCCCTCCAGAAATCATTGATAATCCAAAATGCTCACCAGCACTGCTATTACCACAGTGGACCACCGACGCAGCGACGCACACATAAAAGACCACAAGAAGCCTCTTCTTTAGACCTAGATACGGGCCGACTCTGCACATTTTCATCATTGCGAAAATTTCGATTTGCTAAAAAAAACTAGAGCCTTGAGAAAAACCAAGTGCTTTGTTAATAATTTTATGTCTAAAGAGAGAGCTTCACAATCTTCACAGAAAACACCGCTCTCAAAGCCGTGTAACAGCCAATTGATTTCACCTGGGACCTTTTATAACTTCACCTTAAAGCGCCCCCTGTAGGCCAAAGAGCAGCCTAGCTCAGAGACGGTTAATAAAACACAAATAGGCCTAATAATGGGCGGTGACTTTGGCTTTGTCTAAACTAAAAAAAGTTTAAAAAAAACAAAAACAAAAGCAGAGTCACAAACAGCAGCGGTGCAATACAAAGACCATTTTTTGACAGATTTATCTGCGATCGTGTCACACTTATTGGTCATGAGAGGAGCAGATGATCGATGGCTCTGGCAGACAGTGTGCGAGAGTAAGTCATAGATGTCATTACAGTGAGAGACAGGTTTTTGTTATACAACTTAAACCAGTTGAACTTGATGTAGCCACTGTAACAGGAATCCAACCCGGCATACACTGCTGGGAACAAAATGACGCTCTTCTGTAGAATAGATATGTATCAGAGACTCCGTCCGATGCAAGGCCACACACATCTGTCCTGTGTGGAGCAGTCCTCACTTTGTTTTGTAGAGGTTTATTATGGACCTCGATACCCCATAGTACTCTGTGTGTTTTCTCTGCCTTTTTTGTGTGCATATTTGTATTTGACACCTGTTCACGAAGCACTGGACATTATTTATTTTTATTTTTTTATTAAAAAACAGAATAAAAAAGAAATCATTCTGCACAATTACCTTAATGTGAAATAAGTCATGGACTGGGAGAGAGGGTCAGGAGTTTATGACAGTCCCTCAGTAAAACCGTGGAATGGAACAGAAGTTTATTTGTACATTATCTCACATACTGTACCCACTTTTCACATGGCATAAGTCACTCAAAGCGCTCAAACAGGGAAGGGGATTTGTTCTTCACTCACTCCACACACGGTGGTGGTAAGTTATTTATGTAGCCACAGTTTCCTCTGGGCTAGACTGACAGAAGCGCGACTGCTCACATCTGTACCGATGGACCACCACATTCACGCACATATCATTCGTCCTGACCTATTGTACATGTTTAAGTGGTTTGGGAAACTGGAGTACCCTGAAGGAAACCTACAAAAACATGAGAAAAACATGCAAACTCCACAAGGGCCGAGTGCCTCTGCGTTCACGGTCTGACCTGAAAAATGTCTCTGTTGTTGACTGATTGTTGAAGCTGTCAATAAGAAATGAAGAATTCATGTGAAAACAATTATGACAGACTAAGCAGATGCTTTATCCTCTCTGCTTCTTTCACTATTTTTAGTTTGACATAAAGTGTAGAACAGGCTAATTGTACATAATATATAAATGAATGTGGAATATCCCCAAATGTAGGCTATGTTCCAGTATTGATGGAATCACTCAATATACAAATCCTGTTATAAAAAATAAAACATATGATAGAGTGTATGTTCTACCCTCCCTTGTTGACTGTACAAAAGCAGTATCGGCCTTGCAGACATATTGGAAGTGATACAAAAACGAATAGAACAAAAACACACTGTTGGCTCTCATCCAATGAAATCAGTGCAGCAGAAAAATACTGAGCTGCTGCACCGTAAAGGAGCTGTTTATCGTTCCTCCTCTGCTATCTGATCCACATAACAGTACAGAACACTTTGACTCATATATTCATGAATAGGATTCACACGAAACTGATGGCCTCTTTGATAACATGCATCGAAACATGCGTCTTTGTTCTAAAACATAACAGAGCAAGAATCACCGCCCATAGCCTATTTACTGCACCAGTCAAACTTGAAGAACATGAGACTTGCCCATTTCAAAATACGTTTTTAAAACAATTTTATTTGATTTTGAGCACCCTACAACTGTTTTTAGAATTAAATGTACATTCAGATGAGTGGTATCCTTCATAATGCAAATACATAAAAAAAAGGTGCAAAAGTTTAACTTATTCAACACATAAAAACAAATCCCTGCAGCTTATAACATTATATATTATCTTTCTTGTAGCCTCTATCACCATTCAGCCATTATTCAATCGGTCATGCAGTCTTGAAGCGCCTGTACCACATTAAACAATGAGAGGAATGCCGAGCCAAGAGAGTTTCAACAATTGTGCGCGTTATCAGTAGTAATACAAACAAACAATGAGAAACCCTTCAATTCACATTACTTCCATTACACAGTATGATAGGACAGTGAGAAATATAGTAAGCCAAACACACTCATTGTCCTGTACTTTAGCAGCTCATATCATTCAGTGTGTCTGGACAGATCAGTAGAAAAATAGATCTATTTTCACAGTTTCATATCTCTATCTCATCCACAGTGCAAACATAAGGATAAAAAGCCCATAAGAGAAGTTCATCTTCGAGCTGGAGTTGTGGGTCACAGGCTGCGCTTTCTGGAGACCTCTGTAGACTTCCCTCATGAAGGCAGAGGTGCCGTTTCCAATGCGTACAGTATTTGAAAACATGTCAATCTGTGTGAGAGAGAAAAACACGGGGCAAATGAGTCAAGCGCTGGATACAATAAAAACTGTTTTGGCTAAATATAGGAGCTGCTGTGGACTTACCAAATCCTTGCTCACTTTCACGGGCTCCTTGAAGACGGTCCAGACCACAGCCTCGTAGCACAGGGGAGTGGTGAGCGAGCCCAGGTATCGGTAGTATCTGCTACGGTTGACCCCTGGCAGAAGGTCATCCAGGGAAATCCCAGGCGCCATTGTAGCATTCTGACCTGAGAAGAAAATGCAACAAAACACATTGAAGCACAGGACCACAGTGCATCAAAAAGAGGCAGATTAGAAATATTTATTTGACAAGATGCAATAAGGGAAAGATGAGGGCCGAATGATGGGGTATTTTACAGTGGAGGTCACGAGTTGTGCATTCGGTCCCGAAAAGGCTATTCCTGGACTATAGTTCATAAAGACAATAAAGCATTTATCAAGGCTTAGAACTAATGACAAGGAGACTGAACATATTGCTTTCTGACATTTACCTTTCTCTGTAATGCTGGACAGGTATGACGCCAGTGTCTTCCAGGCTTGTGGCTCTCCTGTTGTATTGGTGACCGACTAAAACGGCGAGATATTGTAAGATTTTTTAGTCAATAGGCCATTACCTCAGAATATTTATTTTTAGGGCAAAAAAAAAACCTCAATGAAGAATCCAAGAGCTGCAGCTCCAGTTCCATCTGCAACAGCTGCAGTCGTGTTTCCATTGTGAGATGATTTAAGGTTCACGATGTGCAACTAAAAGAAAATAATCCCAAATGTATGTACATGACATAACCTATAACACTGTTGGATCAATGAGAACAAGGCCTACCTCCATAGGGTAACGCTTTCCATCCACGGTGTGCTCGGAGCCTGGCACGTCTGCACCATTGCCCCAGTGGAGATGGAACTGCAGACTGTCGTACTTCTCGGGCAGGTTCCCACCGGACACCTCGACTCCAACTTCAAAGCTCACTTTAACTGGAGGAGGGAGGACATACCAGTTTACAACATAAGTAAGAAATGTCTAAAACATTCACACGCCTATTTTGTAGGCCTCCTTAGACACTCCTTTTGGACATAAGAAAGATATTCTCCGGGAGCAGTGAAAAGTTGTACATTTACATCAGAAGTGTATTAATACTTTATACTATTTTTTTTTACAAATTAAATAAATCCTGCGAATCTTGCCTATGACACCAAGTTGGCTAGAACCAGTCCCTTAACAAGCTATAAGTATTTAAATATTTACCCGTTTGTCCAGTGTTCTCAATCTTCGACAACATAGTCTTGTCGTTAAACTTGGTGAACGTGAAGTCCGTCAGCTTTGAGTCCACAGCGACGTCTTGTGTGACGATATCAATTGGAGACTGACGAGAACCGTTGCAGAATTCAGGAACCTGGACAGGCCATGAAGAGGGACCTATGACAGAAAAAAAAGAACAATTAGCAACTACGCTGCAAGTAACATCAACTAGGCCTAGACAGAAAAGGAAATGTGCTCTTACCGCAGCTCGCCTCATGGTAACACCAGTCTGAAAACAACCACAGTCACTGGTTATTGATGAACGACAATAATAAGAAAAAAGAAAGGGACAATAAAAATTAAAGCTTACTTACCAAAGTCCTCTGTTGCGCCTTGGACCGCTGGTGCTAATGCGCACAAAACCAAACTCAGCCAAATCATTTTGAATTTGCACAACTTTGTCAAAAACCCTGATGAAAGAGGTAGATTTGGATTACTGAACAAATAATGCTTTGTTATCGACGACGAAAAATAGACCAAGATATTAAAAATAAAAAAAGGAAATAGGAGAATTTGAGCCTACCTGCGTATCTCCTGTGTCCCGTGTGTTCTGTTCATGGAGATGGGCTCCCTCTTATATTTGATGCATGGCCCAGCCCATGCAGCAACAGCATCTTTGCAACGCCTCCTGAAACTTAACAATCTAGTCTGGAATCCAGCCCCGGCAGCGCTGAAGGAAAAATAAATAAAGTTTCAGCTGCTGCAGGCCTAATAGTAGTCTTTGTGGGAATTACAATCATTTGCACATATCCGCACGTTAAGTGAAATTAGATTGAGTTTGATCTGCATTTGACCCGTCATGAGCATCCATCAGACACATCGGGCGGCTCGGCTATTTCCTTTTAAATGTCCTTGGAAATTGCGAAACACAAAAATGACATGTGTAGCACCAAAATATGTGCGTCTAATTAAATAGCCCAACATGAATTATTTATATTCTTGAGCATCACTTTCAACAGGATGACGTAAAAAGAAAGAAAGTAGATCACAGGATAGAAGCTTAAAGGAGCGCTCATTTAGACAAACACCGAGAGAGATGGAGGCGACGCCCCAAACATTCAGGGCTGTAGCATTTGTATGAAAATAAAATGCATTATTACAATGATTATTATGATTATTTTTTATTATTGCTGCATAAGCATTTTCTTTAATTATGCATCGCAAAGTTATCTTCAACCAACTTTAAAAAAAAAGGGTATCATGTAAAGATAGTAGATAGTGTATACTTTATTTTATAGATCAGTTTTCTCAAAAGTTTAGTCCCACCAAAGTAACTATAGCCATGTCTATAATAAAAAATATATATATAAACCCCCCCAATCTAATACAGCTATAAAACTGCAGAGGACCCCTGAGCTTTATCCACTGAATCGGTGAAAAGTATATTTTTGCATGTATTTTAGCACGGTGAACCTCGAAGGCAAAAATAAGTCTGACATTGTCGAATGTTTGCACGTCTTTCTGTAAATAAATACACATAAAAGATACTTAGAGAGCTTCCGAAATGGTTGCGATCGGGTTTACAAGTCAAAGTCTGAATATGTGCTGCACATTGGATGTCTATCCATTCAATGACAAGTTCATTTGTCATGGAATGGGCAGACATCAATTACTGTTACAGCTTGGCAATGGGCCAAGGAACCTGTTTGACACCTTGAACAATACTAGAGCTTACATGCTTTTTTTGCTTGTTGTAATGATGCCTGTGTGTAACTCTTTTCCTCCTGGCACAAGTGTAAACGTACTTCAGTCATTTAGTATCATCGATACAGCAGCGGCTGTGATGCCGAGAATATAATCAAAATCCTGTTAAGTTCCCAAGTGCATGCTCTGCCATTTTGGATGGACATATTTGATAGACACTGAACGTCTATAAACAACCGCAACCACTGCTTTTAGTCCATTTAGTGCATGCACATCAGGGTGTGTTCAAATAAAGTCAACATTATACTCTATTCAGCCTGTGTGATTAATGGCCTACATTTGTGCAGTGACCTGGAGTTCAGGCCACACTGTACATGAAACCTGTTATAATTACAACTTAAACTAATGAAAACAAACACACCTCATAAAACAATAAAAACACTATTCATCACAACACATACACTATTAACATGAAATTGACCCACGTGTATAATACTGGACCAATGAAGTTGTTAGAGGGCCTTCTATCCTTCCAGGCCAAGTGCTGTTCAGTTATGAATAAAACCAAGGACTATGTAAGTGTGAAAGGCTTTGTGGTCGAGACCATATCAACTTTATTCACCCCACAGTGAACAAACACACCTGTTCAGACGGGAAAAAAAACAAACAATGTTTGCATGTGTGGCATTGTGACAAAGTCAGTTTGTCCCGGTATTTATTTTGGACACTGTTTCATTTGCAATATACATCAGCTAACAATAACCCACAGGATTCATTCATTTGTTTGAGTTGGTGATTGCACTTCTCATTGTCCGTTTAAAACTTTAAAAAGGCTTGTTTTTTTGTTAATTTAGTCTGTATACGAATTTACCTGTACCACCTGGTTGGAACAAAGGGAAGGCGTGGTCTTAGTCGGCCATTTTAAAATCTCAGGCTGAACCATGCAAGGGGGAAACTGGTTTAAAATTTGCTTTGAGGTCTCTTTTGTGCATGATTTTGGTTTGTAGTTTGTCTTTTCTTCATTTGCTTTGACCACTTATCATTTTGGATGACAACTAATTGTTTTATGTAAAATATAAAAGCTTACCAGCTGAACTAATGTTTGGTATTTACCCATCAAGCAATGGCACTCACCTGTGGGAGGTCCTGTCCCATTAGGGGAGGTGTATAAAAGCTGACTGGTCTCTAGAGAGGTGCCGTTTAGTATGTGACATGTTTGTCAGAGAAGTTCCTTTAGTGCAACAAATAAATGCTTGGTAAGAGTTACTTTTTGTGTTAAGTCTGCCTGCCCATTTTGACCCCTCGTGGCCAGCTTCCTCACAGGCATTATCAATTTTAATGATTACATTCCTGCATTTTATCAATACATTTGACGGATAGTAAAAAAGTATAAACGCCCACCTTGGTTCACCTGCACTTCCTGCTTTCCACACTGGTGTCCCCCCGGCCTGGTAGTTCTCTCTTGTTTATTCCCTCATTCTTAGACATATTGGTTTCCATGGCGTCCATTGCTCTGCTCTGGTTGGTTGAGGTCCGTGTTCGCTGGGGTCCTCACATCTGAAGTGCTGCTGTCCTGCTTCTTCTTATTTTGCTTCTCATGCAACAAACTAATGGACTTCTAACTCAAATTGCAATGTAAATATAACATGTTTAATAAATGATGTTACAACGAAAGCTGTGAGTCAAAATGTTAAATGTCAAACAAAAGAGGGAAATGAGAAGTAAAAGCTAATTAAATATATCCTACATTTGTGTAAAAGGAACATGCTGCCTTTGTCCTTTGGCAGAACCTGTGTGTGTCTTAAGAACATCATTTTCCAGTTATTCTGGAGATTGGACATTGTCCTGGCTTTCTACATGAATTTGTTGACAAAACACTCATAATGCTACACATGGATTCAAAATCAAAAGATGGCAAACAGATCCGCAAGTCAAAATATAAAAAGCTAAAATAATACTTGTAGACAAAAACAGCCTCTTACTCTCTCACATTGAGTATCCATCATCTTGACTAGAGGTTCTCAAACTTTTCACACCCAGTACCGTCTCATAAAATATTTGACCTTCTAAAGACCACCTGGCCTGGATCAAGTAGACCTAAGTAGGACTAAATCATATCTGAATCAGAAGAACTAATAACATGAAAACCACTGGTGTATAGAGAAAGAAACTGATTTTACACATCCAGAAGACTGTGCTGTGCTACTTTTCTAAACACTGTCCAATAATCATGACTAAAGTGCAAAATAAAATACTACCGCTAGTCTGCCATCAAGGGCAATGAGCGTCCAACCATTTCATAGATCATGTGATACAAAAACAAAACATATATAAACATAAATATATAAGAGGCTGATTCAATAATAACACAAAATGCAGCTTTTGGGTTGATTTCTCATGCCTAGTGCACATAGGGGAAATGCTGTACATTTTGAAGAATGCATGGCCTGGAAGTAAGTAATCTGTACAAGAGTTGAGTGATCTAGTCCCATGGAAAGACGGCGCTGGCAGTGAGCAGCAGGACCAGAAAAGTGGGCATGTTTGGAGCAGGGGCGGCTGAGCGGTGGTAAATGGTCCGGCTGTGGAGACTCTGCGCTGGACGGTACACATCATGGTAGCCCATTTCAGTCAGGAACATGTGCATCTGAGAGGACAGAAAATATCCATTATTATTATTATTATTAGTAGTAGTAGTAGTAACCACTGCTTTTGTGCCGCTTATTAAAGTAAAATCCAAGCTAAAGGCGGTCTAACGAAATACTTTTTGCAGTGTATTTTTTATATAGGCCTTTGCCTTTCAGAGCTTTTGGCTTTAATTACATTTATTCTATGATCTGGGTTTGTTGACTTGTTGCAAACAGTTTCCATGCGAAGCACTGTGAATGTATGAAAAAACTAAATACATAAAGTGTGATTGATTGATTGAATGGGGTACAAAGGTGATCATTATTCTTATCTATTCTCAAACATTTTGACAATAAATAGAATCAAACCAGGAAACTAATGTTAACTTGGCTGACAGCCAGTCTCTGATCGAAACAGGCAAACCTTTCTGAGGACATTCTCGACATCATGACCAACTAATTATCTGACAATCAGCCGCAGATCAGATAATCGGTTGGAGTGAAACCAACTCAACTTTTTATATGGTGTCACTAAACGTCTTGTAAAATCTAAATAAAAGTTAGCGCTTTGTTCTTGTGACGCAATAACCGGGGTCTCACTTTCACCTTTAGTTTGGGGCAGACTTTGGGGCAGACTCAGCCTCAGTACTATACGATGTTTTACATTTCATTTTTATTAGTTTGTTGGCAGTTCACATTAATTAATTTCTGTAAATGATTTCAACTGCTGTCCCTGGGTAAGGTGTATAACGCTAACAAAAATTCTGAAACATAGAAAGATGTAAAAGTTGAGGCTACATACACAGTACACAAAACAGCATTCGTTTTTACAAATAATACACCGATAACATCTGAATGTTCTTTCTGTGACTTGCACAATAGAAAAGACTTTGATGTAAGGGCAGGTCACACAGTTCAAACAGAGGACATTAGACGGAGGATAAATGAGGCCAGCTAGTTAGTGTTCAGAGGATCCTGACACTGCATCAGGAGATCTGTAGGTTCTAATAAGCACATTGTTGATTTGATTTAGCCATTTTCTAAATTGAAGGTGTTGAACATGGGGCATTCTCTTCTCATCAGTGTGTGGGATGCTGTTCCATGATGTTACAGCCCCTGACTCAGGGCTCAAAAGCGCCACGATTTCACTCGTGCGACTAAACATTTGTCCTGAGTTGCACCCGTGCGCCCCGATCCTCACCACACCCCCTCATCAGAAAACTATTCTCACTGTAAACACCGATCAGGATGTGCACAGCTCTAACACAAAGGAGAATTTACTCAGATGAGAATTTTAAGATTACTGTAATCACAACTTCAGGTTTAACATGGACTTTAATGGTTTCAGCAAAGTTTTCATCAATAGCAGCAGTTATAGAGCAGCAGTTGTGTGTGTTTTTTTAGATGCATCGTCAATTACAGTGAAAGGAATCGGAATTTAATAATTAGGTAGCCTTTTACATTGGCTTTTCTGGCTTATTTAAAGGGGGGTATTATGCAAAATCGACTTTTTCAACTGTTGCCTTGGCACATTCACGTATTTTTGAGTAATCTGTAAAAACTCTGATGGCGGCCATTTTAGGGATAGGTTTGCCTGAGTCCTCCTAGGAACGCCCCCACCTCCTGGAGACGCCTCCGAGCTTTCGTCACCAGCCGAGTAACCAACCACTGCTCCTCAGCAGAACCCCCTCCCCACTGATGCCACAGACAGCGTGTGGAGGGGGCGTGTCAGAAAGGGTCAGAGGTTCTTAAAGAGACAGAGGCCTATTTCAAGACATTCGCTACAGCCATTTTTGAGAGAGCAATTTTATACAAGGCAGTTATTCTAATTTACTGCAGTTACAGACCAACAGAAGGTTTGGTCATCATTGTAGTGTGCTATAGACTGGTGCTATGTGATTGAAAAAAGCATAATACCCCCTCTTTAAGTGCCCAGGGCCAGGTTAAATCTTATTTCCAGGGTTAAAAGAGCAAATGTCTGATCAGAAGTGAAAGTTTTGGATGAGCCTGTATGTGAACCCAGAGAGCCGATACAGATAGGAAAACTATAGCTAATATAAATTACTTTTGGAAATCCTTTAGGCTACAGATCCATTTCGTCTCACTTTATATTCATTTGTCATCATTTAAATACATTATAGAAACGAAATAAAGAGCCAAAGATACTAAAATTAAATTGATCAGTGAATTAAAACAACTTGACGATGACAATATGAAAACAATCATTATCGTTAGTCTGTTACAATAAGACAATAGAGCGTATGATGACTATAACATACCAGACTGTGGTCCACTTTGATGGGGTGTTTGAACACCGTCCACACCACGGCTTCGTTGCAGCTGGGAGTGGTCAGGGAGCCCATGTAGCGGTAGAACGAGTCACGGTTCACATCTCCCAACAGGTCATCAAGGGAGACCTTTGAGGTGAAATTAGCCTGGGCGCCTAAAAAATATTACATACTACTGCTTACCGTGTTGTCCATTTTACAAGTACTGAGGAACAGTTTGAAGTTTGTTTTGTCACCCAATGCTTTGTGCTTCTTCTTGAACAATTTGAAGTAACAGTAATTAGTTTAAGTTTGTGCTATTAAAGCAGTATTAGATATAATTTTTTGTGAAAATGAGACTTAACATTAATCTGAGTAAATATGGCTATACTCTACTAACCTGCCAACGTATGTCCATTTGTGAAGTAAACAAAAAGTACCTGTAGTTTGGATATGAGAGAAATGGTCTGTGAGGTGTTTCCAGGCCTCAGTATTCGATTGGGAGCTGGTCTCCTCCTTGAACATAGTGAAACAAGTACAACTTAAAATCATTAATGTTACTGAATAAAACACTCAACATTACTTACATTGCTTGGTGTTTCTGCAGCAGCACTGCTCTTTGTACCGTGAGAAGCCTTAAAAACAGACACACACAGTAACTGCTCTGAAAATCTGATGCAAGTGAAGTTCTCTTTCAAGACATGCAAGACATTACCTCCAAAAAGAATCCCAGCACTGCCAGACCATCGCCCGAGGCCAACGCTGCATTCAGGGTTGAATTCTTCTTCTTTGTCACTATGTGCATCTGGACACAAGACAATCCCCCCACATCACTTGCTTTAGCACAAAAAAAAACATCCAGTAGTGGAAAGTCTGTACCTCCATGGGGAATCTTTTATTGTCGAGGAGGTGCTCAGATCCTGTGGAGCCTGATGCTTTGCTGGCCCAGTGGAAGTGAAACTGCAGCACGGAGTAAACATGTCCCAAACCTCCCCCGGACACCTCCACCAGATCCTCTTCCAGAACACACTTCACTGGGAAGCATCAAGCTTACCTCAACCAGGATGTTTTTGAAATGATTATTATACAAAATACTCAATAACAAACCTGTGTGTCCAGTGTTAATGATGTATTTAATGGCATGTTTGTCGTCAAAATGCTTGAAAATAAAGGCACTAAGGTTTTTGTTCTCCACTGAGGCTGTTGTTTTGATGTTGATGGGGGACTGCCTGTTTCCCGCACAGTGAGACCCGGCCAAGCTCTGCCAGTGTGACGGACTGTGATCTGAAAAGGGGCAAACGCACTTATTCATTATCAAAAACGTATCTGTGACAAATGAAAAAAGAAATACAAACCACATTCGTGTTCGTGATAACACCACGGATGAGCTGCAAAACATAATAAAATAATGACATATTAATAATGTAGTCCAACACCTTCACTGATGCTGGTAAGTGCAGGTAACTCACCCGCAGGGAGCTGAACCGCTGGAGAAGCATAAACCTGCCGATCATTGAGAGCTTGTGTCGGCCGATAGACATTGGTTTGATGTGTTTTTGTGGGGAAAAGCTGAAGCTAAAGAAGATACATTACAGTGGTGTCAATGGGCACTTTCAAACTACAGTACTCAAAAACAGAGTTTAAAGCATACCTAAAAACAAGCTTGTCATACTTCAGATTCAAAAGTTTTTTTTTCATACTTCGTCATTGAGCTATGTTAATGACAATCGTAACCTGACAACAGTGTTTCTGTAATTCTTGTTTTAGCATTGTTTTATGCAGAAATAAGCTGGTACTTGTTCCAAAGTTTCAGGAGCAGAAAGTGCACCATCACTTTCCACAGTGCACCTGTTGAGACACCTGACTCACGGAGCAACAATCTGTCAGTGTCACCGACTGAAGGCTGTCATCAGATAAATGCAGGTCAAATGCAGGATATCTGATTTTTGTCACATGAAACATTGTTTTCTTAAACAAAACAAAGAACACCAGCATGAAGAATACCAGTATGGTGAGTACTGTAACCTGCATTTGTTTATGTGTTCATTCAGAGTTAGAGGTCATTGACATTTTTGCTGTTTCAGTTATCTCATCTACGATCATAAAGATGCCTGTAGGAGTTGTTGAACAGCTTACCAGATCTGCATGGACATGTATTGGCTCCACAAAGACCGTCCAAACCACCGCCTCATCACACGTGGGAGTGGTCAAAGAGCCATGGTAGCGGTAGAACTTTGTAAGGTCTACATCTCCAATCAAATCACTCATAGAAATGGCATCCGTCAGATTGACAGACTCTGTGCAAAGACACATCCCAATTTAAATCAGTGATTCTTCAGATCTAACCTTTCAAAACGAACCACATGTAAACTACTTTCTTGACTGACAACTACAGCATGAAATCTACTTCTATGTCCAGTTACGTAATCGACCTCCATCCTCAACTAGCAGCCTTCTGCTGATATAACAGCAGTGTCTTAAGTGTCTATAGGGCCAAGTGCTGAGTTGAACAAGTGTCCAGTGGTAGACCAGCTTTGCTCAAGGGGTGTTAGGGGTGTGCTCGTTGATCTACTGTATCAAAGTAGGCCCGTGCGTATAACCTACGCTCAAGCAGACTTTTTAAGGCAATTTCGCTTTTGTTTTCAATTTGACGTTGATTCTAAGGAAGAAGACAAGGCAGCGCGATGTAAAGAGGAACATAATGTGAACATAATGTGACGGTTGCCATAGAAGAGTAGCATGAGGGCTGCTTGTAATGAACCACGCCTCAGTCGGCCTCTTTTTCTCAAATAACGCCCTCTCCTAGTGGCGCAGCCTTAAGCGCAAAACCTGCTATCGCGCATGTACCACGTTGCGTTTAGAGTTGCGCAAGGACTGCGCCAGTCACAAGATCTGGCCCATGTTGGGTTATATGCAACACCAGTTGTGTGATGGTAATTATTCGCACAGTTAAACTTGTTTCTAGTCATTATGGACAAAAGGTAAAAGTCTATTCATCACTAAATACAACACAGGCCTGTCTAGACCTACTCCTGTTGCTACTTATTAACAGTGACTGTTACATTAAATATGCTCCCCACCTGTTGAGTTCATCAGGTGTGACGTGAGGTTGGTCCATGGCTCTGACTTAGTTTTATTTTCTGTGCTCTATTAGAAGAAAGATCATATTTTTTTTTACATTGCTTTAACTCCATTAACTGTAATGAAATAAATCAACAAAGCAATTTATCATGTACTCTGTGCAAACTGCTCCTTTTTCATAGGGAGGATATACAGACATTGGCGCACCTCAATCAGGAATCCCAGGACGGCGATCCCCTCTGGGTCTGCCTTTGCCTGATCAGTTGTAAGACCTTTCTTCAGAGTCACCACATGCATCTACAAAGGTAAACGTTCCACATTGCAGAAATGTTGCAGCTTATCGTAGTGGATGATGCTACAATGCGATTACACATTGCTTACTGACCCACCTCCATACGGGATCTTTTTCCATCAACAAGATGCTCTGAGCCCGGGTGGAATTTAGTGTCACCCCAGTGAAAGTGAAACTGAAGGGCCACATAGACCCCGTTGAGTCCACCCCCATGAATTTCAACAATGCTGTCCTTCAAATTGATTTTGACTGTAAAATACACAGTGTATCAGAGGCTTCTTTGCCGACACGACAGATGGAGAGTACTGTACGTAGGTACAACGCAGACAGAGAATAGTGAAGGAGCCGACCTGTGTGTCCAGTGTTCACTATGTTGTGGAAGACCTCCCTGGAGGAAAAGTTCACAAAAGTAAAGTTTCCTAAACGTTCATCAGTTTTAACATGACTGGAGACAATATTGACAGGAGATTGCCTACTGCCTCCACAAAATGCACCATGGATATCAGCCCAGTGAGACGGCGAGTGTGCTATGAATAAAAAGGCTCACTTTTAACAAGGGATTTGTATAAATGAAAACAAAAAGACTGTGACGACTTACCACAGCCAGTGTAGCACCATTCACCAGATGCATCTGAGTTGGATTGAATACCACACATAATCAGGAAAGGGACTTAAAATGACTAAATGGGAAATAAGTCATTGACTCTGCCACTCACCTGTAACTCCCCAACACAGGGACAGCACAGCAAATAGAGCATACATCTAAATAATAATAACAGTTTTAATTGAAAACGTATAGCAACAGATAATTCACTTCTGTGTAAAAACAAAAAAAGAAAGAAAGAAAAGAACGCTACTTGCCTTTTCCTTTTTCAGGATATTCCTACTCACTCAAAGGTTACGTGAGTGAAGAAGGTCCAAGAGTTTCCAGTGGCTCATATAGACTGAGAGGAAGGTTTGCTGTGTAAACAACACACATGTATATGGGAGACGCAACATGACTATTGTCTTTATTCAAGAACCTGTGACCAAAATACAGGCTTGTAACTGTTACCAAAGATGGTTAAGATCTGATTTAAACAGCAGAAACAACATGTGTATTTGTGTATTTATTATGTTTCTGTATTTAGGCCAGGCCTCTAAAACCCAAAGGAGCAGAAGGATTGTGCCGTTGTTAATTGTTTAGATAAGTACGTTTGGTGCAACTGCAGTGACACCTGAGAACCAGGCATTACATAGGATAAAGTAGACTGCCAACTCTACATTTGAATGGGTCTCAAATGACGTGTGCCATAAGCGGAGTGTAGTCAGGAAGGTTTCAGCCAGATGAGAAACACATTCACCTGCTTTGTGTGCATGCAGTGCTTACAAAAGAAGGTTTACAGCACACATGGTCTTTTTTTAATTATATACTGACAGTTTATAGAAGTATAGAAATGTGCCCTGTGTTAATAATATATTTACTCATGTTCTTTAATCAATGTGACTGAACAGGTTTGGATCCTCTCACTGTCGTTGAGACACACACCTCATTACAGCAGACCTGTATGGACACTTGGTTTCCAAAACAGTCACAGCACCAAATATATCACGGCTCACCCTGGTTCTTTCCAGAAAACTGTTCGCACAAGCTTGACAGTATCAAAATCTTCTATTTGAAACACACACACTGTTTGAACATGTTTTAGAGATTAAAAATAACTATTGAAAAATATTAAAATATATCTGAAAATGTTTTAAAATCATATTTTATTAAGAAAGGGAAAGAATGACAGACACACCACAAGCTTACAAAGCGCAAATACACAAAAACAAAACAAAATTCCAAACCGGATGAGGGTTGTTTCTTAAGGATAAAGTCACTTAAGACAGAGATTAGTCTTCTAAACCATCACACCAACTAAGCATTTAGTGAGTGTTCCTACCCTGGGAGAGAACTGTGAGGCCTAAGTAAGTAGTGACTGTTGTAAAAACTTCCAATTGTGCAGCATAGATAAGAAATCCCTCCTAAGTAAACAAATAAAAATAGTTTTTTGGGGGCAAATATTTCCCATTATACAAACATTTGTCTCAATAATGTAAGCTACGTATGAAAGTATATAGCACTGTTCAGTGTACATTTCATTCATAAAATAAACCTATTCAAATGTAATTTAAAGATTCCTATTCAGATGTATGTCTCCTGAGGTGTAGCCTGTAAGTTGACCTCTCAGGTTACTTGATGTGAATCCATGTCGTTCAAAGATAGGAGGCAACAGTCCTGCAAAGTGAAATACATGAAATGAGCTTACTTAAAACTATTTGATGTTTCATAAGTGTATTATTATTTGATTTAATGTCCTACTGAAATAGAGAGCCGGACATCTCGTCCACAAAGCCACCTAAGGGAAACAAAATGACATTGTTACAAAATTGTCACTACTATGCAGCATTTTTTGTTTTCATTTTACAAAGGGTTACCGGGTGAACAGATTGTGTCACAAAACAAGGGGCAGATGTAGCAAGAGGCGCATTCCTGTAAGACAGAAATCAATCAGGGGCGCAGTGAAAAGTATTTGTACAAAGTGTTTTGACGTGCGCGTACCTGGCAGTGCTGACACGGCTCCGACTCATCCCCATCTTCACATGGACAGTGGCCACAGTTAGCCGCGCAGTACTGACCAAAACACAAACGGACATTCAGTACCGAGAAATGGCTCCGGCTGTTATAACTCCAAACAACAGGATAACAGCGACTTTTACTCACTTCACAAATGGTGCAAACGCTGCATATTGAGCCTGACTGGAAGTGCAGCGCCTCTGCTGTGGCTTCTTCCACACTGGCAACAACCGCCTCATAATCTTTAAAACAACAAAAAAAGGTTATATTTTACCACACAATGTTGGTACGAACCTTTGTTGTGACTGAACATCAAAATGCTACAAATGGATTTAGAATTGTTATGACAAAAACAGATTAGAGTCTATCTTTACATCAGCCATAGCTGTCAGGCGGTTTCTTTGTGACTCTGCCAAAGGCACTTGAACTTCAACTTAAATTATTTAGCCTCAGGTGCTTTAAGACTATGTGAGATGATTGCTCTGTGTTACAAAAACAGCAACATTGTCGCCAAACTGCAAGGAGGACATTTCTGACGTCATCTATGTTATGTCCAATAAAATGAAATGTACAATGTAAAATTAAATTGATCTTGTTGTCAGCTGGTGGGTCAAGGCGGGAGACCACATTCTTAGTTTTTGATCGACCCCCTTTAAGGATCAGTGTATGACTGAACATAAATCCGTGAAGAAATGCTGTATTATGGTGGTAAATTTACTGAAGCAGTGACAATTAGGGCAAAAACTGAAATGATCATGACATGCTGAAGGTGGGTCCCGAAGCTTCAACAGTTCAGAGCCGCTGCTTTTTGTAAGTAGACCAGTTAAGTCAAAGAGTGGCTGTTTACCTTACAATTACAAAACAAAACTGTATAACTGTCATACTTTATTAATTACTCCAATCTAGTAACCATAGCATCTCTCTGCTCCTTTTCTTTCAAACTGCATTGACTTTTTGGTGTCACTGTTGCATGAAGTTAATGACATTAAAATTATAGAGCTATTTGAGCTGGCAGTGGGTGGAAATGGTGCCTCTGATACACCACATTCCAAAAAAGAATTATGGAAATTATGGAAAAAGAGTCGAGGACCGGAGAAAATTGCTTTGGGGGCCGGATCTGGCCCGCGGGCCGCAGTTCGCCCCTCTCAGGCCTGTACTGTAGACACTGCCTGGAGATTTCAGGAGTGCTTTTGTCATGGTAATTTGGCGGCAACACACTGATAACGTTAGTCTATTTTAGGACAGCTATGTGGCACCAAAATGACCTGCATGACTAAAGTTACTTCACACAAAAGTAATAAAGGAAAAGTACTTGAGTTATTGTTACCACTATATATATATATATATATATATATATATATATATATATATATATATATATATATATATATATATAGCCTACGGCCAGAAGTTATGGTTGTAATTATTTGTTTAGTCTCAGAGTGATGTAAAGAGCAAACCCTCTGCCCCAGCTCCTACCACACACGAGACATATACAGAACAAATACCTTCATCATCCTCTTCCTCGTCTTCATCATCATCAGCAGCAGCGTCATCATCATCAGCATCTACAGTCTCTTCCACTTCCACTAATTCCTTCTCTTCTTCATCTGCTTCCTCCTCCTCTTCTACTGCTTCTGCTTCATCATCTCCCTCCTCTTCTTCATCTTCTTCTTCCTCCTCTTCTTCTGCTTCATCATCTCCTTCCTCTTCTTCATCTTCATCTGCTTCCTCCTCCTCTTCTTCTGCTTCATCATCTCCCTCCTCTTCATCATCATCTGCTTCCTCCTCCTCTTCTTCTGCTTCATCATCTCCCTCCTCTTCTTCATCATCTGCTTCCTCCTCCTCCTCCTCTTCTTCTACTGCTTCTGCTTCATCATCTCCCTCCTCTTCATCTTCATCTGCTTCCTCCTCTTCTTCTTCTACTGCTTCTTCATCATCATCTCCCTCCTCTTCTTCTTCTTCCTCTTCCTCTACTGCTTCTTCTTCGTCTCCCTCCTCCTCTTCTTCCTCTTCTTCTACTGCTTCTGTATCATCATCTCCCTCCTCTTCTTCTTCTACTTCTTCATCATCATCATCTTCTTCCTCCTCTTCTGCTTCAACTTCATCATCATCATCATCAACTTCCTCTTCTTCCTCATCATCAGCTTCTCCCTCTTCAACAGTTTCTTCATCCTCTTCTACCTCATCAACAGCTTCATCTTCTGCTGCCTCCTCTGCCTCTTGAACTTCCACTTCTTCCTCCCCACCTTCCTCTATGTCCCCCTCTTCCTCAGCTGCTGCTGCTTCCTCCTCTTCCTCTGCCTCTTCTTCTTCTACAGCTTCCTCAGCATCTTCCTCACCCGTCTCCTCTTCTGCAGCAGTTTCTTGTACTTCTTCTTCTCCCTGTTCCTCGTCAGCATCACCTTCCTCGGCTGCTACGCCAAACTCAGCCACGACGACGTCTTCTTTGCTTTCAACATCCTCCACTTCTTGAGCGCTCACGGTTGGCGCTAGGGGGCCCTGGAACGGACAGAGGAGGGCAAACAAAGCCCCGACAAGCCAGATATTCAAACGTGCCATGTTCTAAGTCCAAGCACTGCCCCTGATAATGTATTTAAGTTAGCTTCCAACACAGGAGAAATCAAGTCCACAGTCTGGTGTGAATGCCGTCAGCCTGCGACCCTGACTGTGGAGCACACAGTGGAAACAAACTGGAGAGTAGCTGTGCAGTTGTATGTGAGTGACAGAGGCACATGGCCAGAACAGACCACTGCAGATGCCCTAAACCCAGTGGGGAGTGGGCAGACGTGGAAAAGGAGGAGACGGGTGGGAACAGAGTGATACAGCAAGAACATTTTGATTTATCAAAATATACATTACATTAAAGAAAATAGTTTCTTTGAAAGTTTGGCCAGGATTGACTTTCTCTATTCTATCACAAGATTAACTTTAAGCTTAATTCACAGTTAATAGAGCCTCATGTCATTGTGTCTTGAAATGGCAAATGCATTTTATGGCTTCAACGACAGCCTGTGCATTGTTCTATGTTAACAAAAAGTCCCCTGCTCAAAAACCTGACTAGCAGAACGTTCTGATTTCATTATATTGCACTAATCAGTCACATAGCTACATGTCAGAATGATCCATGCCAAAGATGTAAATAGAAGGAAATGGAGAAGACGGCACATGTGTACATGTGTGTGCACACAAACATTCCAGAGGAACATTTCACTCTCTGAGGACATGGAGTTCTTTTGGCATAGCGTTATCAGCTTGAAGTCGAAGGTGTGCCAAGATTCTGATCTAATGCACAGGTGATGGCTGCGTTGAGTTTATAAAATCAAACTAATCTCACGGACATAAAAGTGTGGTTCTGAAGCAGAGACTCTGAGGCAAAAGTGATGACACTGGCCCTTCCTGTGAGCCATTGGTGCATGTGACAGGTGGCACACGAGCTATTTACAGTAAAGACTCTTTGAATGCTGTGCTCCACTATGTGACCTTCAGTAGTATTCAGCCACTCAGCTACTCCACATTTTACACTGTCCGCTTCAGACACTGCCAAGTCATTCCTTTACGGCTGTGACATAATGTTCTATGGCCACTCAGTACTCGTAATAAGACAGATACCTCAGATTAGTAGCCTAACCAATGCTACAATTATAATTACAGGGAAAGGGGTCACTATAACAAAATGTCAATTTAAAGCTTGGTTTTACAAATTCAAACCAATGATACAAATGAACAGCAGGCTCAGACAAGAGTGCAAAGTATAAATGTCTTAAAACAAATAATGGTATTTATTTTCATATTTAAAAAGACAATTTCATCAGAAATACTGTATCTATAGGCCTAAATGAGGCCTGGTAAAAAAAAATAATAATAATCAAGCAACAGCGTAAACATTTCTTCCAGTCAACCACTCGAGTTAGCATTAGATAAAATAAACATTTGATAACATTGCATTTCCATAATAACAATCCAATATGTTGCATCATAAAATAAGCTGGCTAGGCTAAGAAGCAGTACCAGACTTGGGCCTTGACTAGCCCTTGTGTGTGTCTCGGCTATTGACAAAGACCTCTTGACCTCTGCAACTTGGTTATGTAGAGTTGGAAGCCATGAAGGAATCTGTAATTGCAGATTAAACAGGGCAATTAAGAAACAATACCTAAAGCTAAAAGGGAGCAATGTGGACAAACTCGCTTCATAACATATGACATGCCAGGTACCTCTTGACAAAGGAGGAGCCCGAGGTGGTTTGAAAGTACTACTTTGTACCAATGTGTCAACAATCCAGCTAAGTGCATTTGAACAGTACTCCATCTACGGGAAAGTGTAAAAGTACTTTAAGACTGAACTGCTGAAACACAAATCTACAGACTTACATGAAATATACACTTTTTTGTATGAGTGTTGATGTAAAAAGAAGCTACCTCATTCTCCAACGCCCTGAGCCTCAAGTCCAAGTCTCTTGTTTCAGTCAGATGTTTAACCACATTATCCACTCTAAGACAGATAAGACAGATAAGATAGATAAGACAGATAAGATAGATAAGACAGATAAGATAGATAAGATAGATAAGACAGATAAGACAGATGAGACAGAAAAGATAGATAAGACAGATAGGATAGATAAGATTGAAAAGATAGATAAGATAGACAGATAGATAAACTCTGTTGTTTGTCCCCAAGGGTGACAGAAATTCATCTTTGACAGGCTCAAAACATGCATACACACATCCACAAAAAGGCACATTTAAAAACCAACAAAACAACAATGAACAGGACAAATAAAATGAAAATACACATTGAGCATTTCAGTACATCAATCTACTGTAACTGTAGAGTATTTACTTGGCAGACATCCTTTTGAGACGCTCTGAGTCACTGCTTTTCTGAATCTTATTCTGTGTCGTGAGAAAGTCTTCCTTCTGTATAGTTTCCCATGTCATTAGTCGATTTGCTGCTTTTCCTCTTAGTTCCAGCACTAGGAACAAAGCAGTGCAGCAACTTGTGCATTATTATCTTGAAAAGGTATAAACATATTGCATTTGAAGCAGTAACAAGTGAATTTACTTGAATATACAATACAATCTTACCAAAGTGATGAACCTTGACCGAGGGCACTTTGCGTATTTTTCTCCTGATAAACAAGTTTATGTGGGAGAGAATGATGAAAGGTGGGGCCAGAGAGGGTTTGGAGTGGTACTCTACTATCAGGTTGTAGCGCTGGAACTTCCAGTAGATGTCACTGTTGGCCTGGACCTCATTAAAAGTGTAGCTAGATGGACAAATTCAGTCAGTATAATAATAGAACAGGATGAATGATGCTACATTGAAATTGCCTTTTACCTGAACATGGCGATGAGCAGGTTGATGAGCAGAATGTTGGTCACCAACAAATAAACAACCAATAAAATCACCACAAGCCAGTTACTGTGCTCGAGCCTACATGGCTCTGCCCCTCCCTGAATCAGGGTGACATTCTCTGTGCACGGCATGTCCCACACTTTGGCAAAGACTGACAAACAGAAAGTTCTAAATTATGCCATGCCTTGTATTAAGAAGCTGTGAAATTCAAGAAAAAAACTTACCATCCATCTCCTCCACTGGGATCTGTCCAAAGATGTGCAAATAAGGCCTGTAGAAGACTCTGCGAAAGATGCGATCTAAGCGAGGGTCATAGGCATAAATCAAAGCCTGGTTGGCTACACCGTATGCCATAAGCCATACGCCGAGGAAGAAGAGGAAGAAGAAGACATCTTTCATCTGTGTGTGCAGAGACAGGGGTTACTAGGCTGTCTCTAATGTTATAGTGTATAAAGATTCCAATATATAATGGCTACAATATACCATCTTTCCAACAATAATGATTTTTGGTCCAAGTTGTCGATGAATGGCAAAAATGTGAATGAGACGTAACGTGAACACCATATAGTCAATACAAAGGACTTCTCGGCCAAATTCATAGGTCAGGGGAAACATCCTACAACACAGAGGAAATAAAGTGTGACAGCTCCCTCTTGTGGCCAAACATCTAAAAACCACAGTCACAACTTGCACAAAGAAATCAAACTAATATTCTTTGTCCTGTACCTGCAGATGAGTCCAACGATGAACAGTGCGATGGCTGTGAGGTCACATTTGTTCCACACATCCTGAATATACACTCTCAGTCTTTGCCTTAAAGATATAGCGCCCTGCAAGAAAGACTTATGGAAAAAGATATATAGTTTAATAAATGAGATTAGAAAAGCAGATGTTTATTTTCAGCCAGGTTACGTTTGGTCGCTCACCTCTCTGAACTCCTCACACACGATGGTGAACACCCAAAAGTACAGGACATACTCTGTGATGGCAGGACCATTGGGCGGCGGGGGCTTGAAGTCCACCAGCAAAACGTAGGCAAAGAGCAGCAGGAACAGGAAGTACATCAACACATTGCCCAAAAAGGAGGTGACGGGTGCGAACCAAAACTGACGCCATCTTGACACTATGAACGGACGCTTGGGCGGTCTGTAATGATGAGGAGCGCCTAAGCAGGGCAAGAACAATCAAGACAAGGTTGTATATAGTATTTTCCAAAGTGTTGCGTCATACCTTTTAGAAGAGTGTGTCCAGGAGTTGTTGGATCCTGGGCATCAGCTTCACTATTAAAATGAATATATTACTCAATTAAAACATTTACTTTGAGATTACATTACAAAAATTATCTGCTTGGAGTGCATCGATATGTGTTATGGTTTAGCAAAACATAACGGTGTTTTTTTATTGTTTACAATCTTTGAGAGAATGAGGTAGTTGTAGAGGTAGCATTTCAGTGAAAGCCCTGAACTTCCTTTTTCATTTTCAAACTGAAAAAATTGAGCTAGTTGCTTTAAATTGTCTTTTGTTAGAAGTTATTCCCAATGATTTCCGAACAAGGAAAAGCACCTTTCATACAGTAACCCTAGCATGGCTAACACCAGACTAAAATCACAAGTGATATTTAGTCTGGGGACCACCAATTCATTTTCTCATAGGAGAGGTGTGGTTTACGATCGTCCATAGTCGTTTATTGGGCGATACGAAAAAAAAAAAAAAAGTCTATCATGCGTCTGCACGTAGCTATAGTCAATCGTATCATCGTATGAGATGACTTATGACGTACTCGCTGTAAACTTTTGAGATAAACTATTTAGAACAAGGTCTAAAGCTTGATCGAAAAATACCATCGTGTCTGCTGCTGTCATGTAGGATCCATAAATAAACTTTTTTTTTTTTATCCTTAAATAAACTACAAGCTTCCGAATATATCGAATAGCGCATCATCGTCTTGCCGTTCCTCCTCGTTCTGTGATTGGTTCCCAAATCCATGGGAAAATTTCAGCCATGGTCCCCAGGCTGTTGTGCAGTTCGAAATGATTCAAGCGCACACAGCAGCATGGCGTTAGCCAGGTTAACAGTAACCCAGTAATTTTTACAATGTTAACTGGTACCAAGCTAATTGTTTTTAGCATCCATTCCTGTTTCTTTGCTCAATAGGATTATGAAAATAGTGATAGCCTTAATGATATGCACATGGTGAGTACGGCAAAGCAAAACAAGGCAGAGCGTCATTCACTGTTTCTTCCATGTTAGCGATCAATAAAAGTTTGCTATATTTAGATGCAGACGGTACAATACACTCCGTGGTGCCAAAAAACATCAGTCTTTTAATACACACATGCCCTTTCTGATAACTATTCAGATATTGAGCTGTCTTGGGACCAGAGGCAATACTTACATGTGCTTTATGTCTGAGAAAGAGAATACAGTCGCACCATAGAGACTTTCATTGTCTCTAGAAAGTGGATAATCCTCATGTGGCTTTTTATTATCCTCCTGCAGGTGTTGTTCCTCGTCTTGATTTCTATTGCAGGATTTTGAAAAGAGATTACTTGCATGTCATTTGCCATCATTGCCATCACCAGTGGTGTCTGCGGTAGTACCTGAAAGAAATGAGGTCGGTGTAGCACAGCACGGGGCAGAAGAAGGTGAGCAGCAGCTTCCAAACGTCTGTGTCCCGCTTCATGTCACCCCACCAAATCTGGGACAGCAGAGACTTGCGGGGGAAAGACACAAGGTTGTAAAATACAGATAGACAATTGGACTCCCATGTATTGCCCTAAGATTCACCTGCACTCCGTCGTGGCTAAAGAAAAGCCGTGCGTCAGCCCCCATGCCCATCTGAAGACAGGTCGTCCCGCCCCAAACTGGAGATTTTCTAATGAGCAGGGTAAATGAGCGGCTCTCATCACTCCGGTAACAAGAGCTAAACACATCTGGGAAAGCAAATAAATACAAATGAAACTAGAGCATTTTATATCCTTATATTTTTCTATTAATTAGCTATAGAACAAAAACACTAACAGAAGGGATCCACTGACAACTCGCCCACCCACCCAAATCTATTACTTAATGAAGTGTCCACACCTAGAACCAGACCCGGATCCACTTATTATGAGACTTTTATATGAAGAGAGACCACTCACCATGTGCAATGTTTTCAAACTTTTGGGCGAGCTCTTTCATTGAGAGTTTAGTCTCCGTCTCGACCTCCAGTTTTGACAAATCCCTCAAAATCTTACAGCCTCCGAGAGCACTCAGCACTGACTCTCCAGTCTAGATGAGAAAACGAACGGAAAACAAAGAAAAAAGTGCAGTCAGAGAGGAGATTTTTTTTTTGGGGGGGGGGGGGGGGGGTCATTTGATGAGATTTTTACCATTTCCCAGAACAGAGTGGCCATCTCATGCCGGTTCTGCAGCACGGCCCAGATAAACAGAGAGGCCCAGGGATACAAGCAGCGTTTCTCACGATACATACAGTCTCCCTGAAGGATCTTACTCACACGCTGCAAAGGTGGATAGAAATCAAAGTATTTCAGATGAAAGGAAACATTTAAAAAACGTTTTTAAGAATGTACCTTCATTGCCCGGCGTCTCGATGCCAGCTGTTCTAATCCCACAGCGTCAAAGTAAAATGGTTGGCACACATCTCCCATCAACAGCTCTAATACCCCTGACACCTGAAAAGCATCAGCCATGATAACATTTGTGTAAAAGCACTAAATAAAGAAGGACTGCCTTACCTCAAAAAGAGTAATATCCAGTTCTGGCCCAGTGAGGGGTGTCTCAGTTGAGATTTTAGTAGGTGATGCTGGAGGACTTCTTAGTATGGGGCCGTTTGGTGTAGTTCCCTGACGCTCCTGTAGACGGCGCTGCAGCAGTTGGTAAACGAGAGTGCCCTCAGCTACAGACTGGTATAATGTTTCCAGTCGTCCATAGGTCAGATATTCCAAGATGTTGAGGCCATTCTCGGTGAAGAGTCGGACGAAGTTGGGCTTGTCATTGATTAGCGCGTCAGTCATTGATTCTTCCAAATCATCATACTAAATAAGACGTGATTTATTAATGTTCACCAGAACAAACAGAGACTCTATGTTCCGCAGATGCGACATACAGTACCTTCCACTGAATGTCTCCATTGAAGAGTTCACTTTTAGCAATGTCCACCCTGTTCCATGTGACTGCCAACTTCAGCTCTTCATTGTAAGGACTGCCATCGATTGATTCCCGCTGTTTACTGGCTGAAGACACACATTACATATATTGAAGAGATTTAATTTCTTACACATGGATTAAAATATTGTCTCACCTCCAACCAATGCTTTTAACAAGACCGTGTCAAAGTCATTGGGGCCTTCTTGCTCGCCGTGGTATATCGTGATGAATCCTCTGTTGTTGTAAATGTTTAATGCCTGTGTGCACAAACAATATGTGTGAATGTTGTGAATCAACTATACACCATTGTAATACTGCACTTTGTCCACGAGGGGGAGGCAGATTACAACTATTTAACTGAAAACTGTAAGGGAAGGAGCATGGAATCCAATCCATTTCAAATTCAGTACAGCCCTCACCTTTGTTGTTGTCTATAGATATTTTTACAATCACTCAGTGCAAGTCTTGTTTCGAATAAATTCTTTGACATCATCATTTATCATTCATTTTAACTTCTTTAACTAATTGATGAGAAATGTCTGAACCTACAAACGTGTCTAATGTGTTATACCAGAAAATCAACCTTTTGAATCGATTTCTTGTTTTACTACACGGACAAGACATAACAGATTGTTGGGGGGGGAAGAAGCCTGTACCTGCTCGACAAGTTTGTCCGTGTCTGCCTCGGAGGGGAAGTACTTCTTGATTCGCTCTGCCATGCGCTCTTTCAGGTCGACACTGGGGCCCGGCTCACTGTCTCCCTCTCCGGGCGACTGGACCACAGGGGCCGAGGACAGGTTCTCCAGAATATCACTCAGAAAGTCTGCAAGGCCTCCAGAGCCGGCCAGCACCAGCCAGGGCATGGAGTTTTTCAGGGACTGCTCCACTCTCTGAAGAGCGCACAAGCCGCATTAGTTTGACTAATAACTAGATTAACTAGGAGTGAAGAACTAACTCCCATTTTAATTTAAATCACCGCCACTTTACCTCCATCATGTTTGCCTCCCCTGACACCAGCATACACATGACGGGAATATCAATGCTCCCGCTGCCTGCAAAAATAAATAAAAATATAAAAACATGACATGAAGAAATGTTATGACTCACAGATGTAATTCAAATTCAAATTAAATGTACCACAAAAACCTGCTTGCTTTCACATGTGTGAGCCAAGTCTTTATTTCGTGTAAGGGCATGCAACGTTTTCCTGCAGCAAATTCCTCGGGACAGGCATAATAGGACACGCTTGCATTTTACACATAGTTATGGTGCACTACCACTAGGAGGACCATTCTGGAACAATGTTGGACAGTACGTTTCCTTTTGTTTTGTGGCAAGCAGAAGCATAGTATAGGTCAATTGTAGAACTATATGGAACAAAACATCCAACTTAAAATGAATCTTTACCAAATAATGTCTCTTTTGTTAGGATTTGTGACAAGTAATTATTAGTGGTGCAAATTACAAGTCATCACCCACCCCAGATTCCTGTGCGCTGATGAGAGATGTAGTCTTCCAGTTTTGCCCTGAAGCCTGTTTCCCCTCCGGGCCGCCCCACACTCCCATCATCCACCAGCAGGAAGGCCTGGTAGTTGTTGTCCAGGCAGCAGGAGTCCTGCGATGTGTTCTTGACATGATACTTAGCAGGAAAGCTGCCCTGAATAAACACACATTCAAAGACTTCATCAGCTGGGTGGCCACCGCAAATCAGATTTAGAGTCTGAATTACATTACAACTTTGACATTTAAAGTGTAAAAATAGCTAACCTGAGGATTGATAAGCTGTTCCCGGTTGTGCACAAGTCCCCATGGGGCGATGCCCAAAGCCACAACTTTGTTGGTGGTGACAGAGGAGGCCGCAGTGGCATGATCCCGAACAGCCTCCCCGACACACCGCCCAATACCCTCACGTAGCCCTGCAGTCATGATCCATGCCCCTGGAAAAAAAGACAAAAAAGAATTACTTTCTAAGAGTCATTTTCCTTTTGTGTGAGTTATGAGTAGTATTTTTGTGAGTGATTATCTCTGTGTTGATCTGTGGCCTTGACAGAACAGTTACTTGGAATGACCTCAGCATCAATAAGCTTGCACTGTGTCACCTGCACTTGTCATGGCAACAGAGGAAATGGCTATTGTTGGACCAAATTAGGACCTAACCCCTGGGAGTCATAGGGTCAGTGGCACGACATTTTACGACCCGTCTTTGCTCGTTAGGTAATTTACAAGTTGGAACCAAACTAAATGAAAACTAAAAAATGAATAGGACAAATGAAGTCAAAAAAACCTTCTGATGCAACAGATGGTTGACTAAATGTATTATAGTTCTCATTAAGTTACTTGACATTTCACAAAACGGAAAAATGTTTGATTTTGTCAATTCTTCACAACCTCCCCCTAAAAAAACAAATTAAAAAAACAACAACAATACACACGCACTAAATCTACCAGATTAGTACCAAAATATTGACAATAAGTTTGCTTGGAGCCAAATATCGTATTGAATTATATTGCAGTTCTATTATATTGGACTTAGTTCCCCTTGTGTGTTGTACCAGTGCTCTGTGAAGCCTTGACCAGTCCCTGTCTGATGACCTCTCGGACCCATGTCTTCACCTTGGCTCTTCCCTCTCCTCCCACCACGGACACCACCAGGTTTGGAGCGGGCAGTTTCCAGTTCACAGTCATCAGTGTGTACACCATCGAGGGGGACGTGTCCCAGGACAGCCGCAAGAACTATTGGTCCATAAAAGACAGAGAAAAGCAGAAACAGCTCAACTCCATCACAAAGCAGTTTGAGTCACAAAACAATAATTATCATACTAAAAAGTTACTTTGGGATTAAACTTTTCAAGTCTGGTTTGTGGATCACATACAAACATTCTTTGGGTTTGTTAGTTTTAAATGGAAATCAGGTGAGGACATTGTGAGGTAAATCTGCAGATTTGCTATAGCAGGATAATGGAGCATGTCAGTATCATTAACGATCATGTCCAATGTTTGTGGAATAGCTTTGGAATATCATTGATGGGCTGCTACCAAACCGTGTATTCAATAGTGAGCACTCACATGGCTCTGCCTCTTGCTGGCTCCAGCGAACTGCAGCTCCCCAAAGGCGTCTGTGGGGTACTCTGAGGAGTGCTGGGCGCTATCCCAGTGGTTAACAATGGCAGTGCTGAAAAAGTCTCCCAGAGCCACAGAAGCATGGTCATCTCGCTTACCTCCACACTGGCAGAGGTTTCCATTACTGAGAGAATAACAAGAGACAAAGACACATGAGAACAGGCCGTCACGTTACATACAATCCAAATATTAGAGACAAGAGACTTTACCTGAAAGAATCCTCAACAAAAGTGGAGCAAACTCTCTTTTTGAAGATTTTAGGGATCCAGCTCTAAAACAACAGAGTTTTTTCATGTAAAACATTGCATGTTTGAACTAGAAACACTTTGAAAACTATCTATTGATATCATGGTGAGATATGTGCGGTACCTAAACACCTGGCTGTGACTTCTGGCAGGAGTCTGTAGTTTTGGCTTCAGCTGCTGTTGCTTACTATGACCAGTCATCTACAGGCTCTTAACATCTTTGGCGTTAGTCTGTGATGTAAATGTTGTATCCTACCATAGGCTGCTTATGACAAATATGCAGCATGGCTAATTGTAGTACATTTAAATACTGGATTGACATATGTTAGAAAGTGCTCTGTTGCATAGGCCATAATACAATACATGAACAAAGCAAAGCCTGAGATTAGCCAATCCAACTGCATTAATGGCATATTTACTGGTAATGAAAACAGACTTTTAAGTCTGCATTATTAGTACAATGAGTCTCTGGCCTCATCATGTGGCTCGTGCCCGGTGTTGTTATGAATCTGCGGAGAGCCTGTGTGTTTTGCATAGTCACTGGTCTACATTCTTCCTTCTTCTTTCCTCCACTGCGTCGAGCCGATAGTTTGTCTGACAGCCTCACAACAGCCTGTCATTTCTTACAGAATGGGGAAAGCGCACACAAAAAGGCGTTTCAGTTTTACCAATATGAGGAAGACACAAACACATTGTGATAAATGCATTTTCCAACTTCCGCTGTTTTGAAAACTGACACCACTTTTACGCAGCGAAACTCCCCGACACTGAACAAATGAAAGTTAGCCTTGTTTCCTGCACACACTGTAAAATAATCAGTAAAAACGATTGCTGCCTGAAGTGGGACAGGCTGTAGTTTTTACGCTCAAGACTTGTGGTCTGAACATCCGGCTTTAAACTTGCCCATAATCTTGTGTACAGTCTCGTCTACAGATGCGCCCTGGATAGACTCCACTGTAATGCGCGTGCAGCTGCCACGTGACGCTGGTATTTGAAAATTACCTGATCCTTCTCAGCTTTTCTTTTGTGCCTGCTGCCTCCTTCTCCCGCGTCTCTCATGGTTTGTTTCTCCTCTTCGGCTCAGGACAGACAGGAACAAAGAAGGTTGCCGTCAGGTTCTGTTTGTGAGCATTTCCACTCCTGCGGCTGTAGTCGACCAGACAGCCTGTAGCAGGGGACCACAGAGCCTCAAACCGGGGCAAGAAACCGACACAAGTAGGCGTAAAAGAGGCTCTCCTCAGGTGAGGGTGTGGTTTCACAATAGTTTCTCACTCACTTCTCCAGGGATCGAGGCTTCAAACTCAGCTGATAGGAGTGGCTTTCAACACAAACAAACAAGCTCTGTGGGCTGGTGCACTCTTTGTCATCAGGTCTGGCTAGTTAACAGAAGCAGTTCTTGGGAATGAATAAAAAGCAAGTCTGTGTCAATATGAAGCTGGTATTGTATCTCACAAAGCCTTTCAGCTGTCATTATAGATCCTCAAATATCTCAGTTAGTCCTGGATTAGTGCAGCTTCTCATCATAATCGAATGCTTTACAACAAAAATAAATTATAGACTACAAGCTGAAGCACTGAAATAGGCTAGTATAATATTCTTCTTCACAATAGCCTGCATCTCAAGTCAAACACAATACAAAGTTCTGCAAGTTTATTACTTTATTATAGGTATTGGCAGTAATATAAATACGGTTAGATATAGAGATGCCCAGAACCCCTTTGTAGTGGCGCAGCTTACATTCATTTTACAGTACCAGACAGTCCGATCAAACAGACAATATACATATAGTTTAAATAGAGATCCAGCCTCAGTCCATGTAATAAATGTAAAAGTTTTCTATAATAATAATACATTTTATTTGTTTGGCGCCTAAGCATTCAAGGTCGCCTTACATCAAGGAAACACAATAAAGTATACACTATAAATATGAACGCTATCTGCCGTAGCCTTGAGGATCATTGGCCTTCTTCGACTCATCTTTCCCGTTTGTTTTGCTGATGTGGTAGAGCGTGTTGGCCAGGTTGTGGAGCTGGCATGTCCCGAGCTGGCATCCGCGCTGAGGGGCCCTTCGTGGACGTAGCCTCAATGCCACACTGTGGATTACAAGAAGAAAGAGTTAGACAAGGTATCCACACATTTTTTCCATGAAGGAAGTTATAATACAGTGCTATCTGCTAATTGGCTATTTGACTTGACTTAAACTTATGTATTTGACAATGCACAGAGGACATTAGTTTAAAAAAAAGAGATGGCATGGTTATAGCAAAACATGCGAATTTCCACCCACAGTCCCTGGACAGGTTGATGTTATACTTGCAAATTGGCACCCTGATAAGTCTATTGTGGTGCAGGAAACCCCCAAAACCCAACTAACATTGGAATCATCTTGTACCTGTGTTTCAGTGCGTCCTTGATCTGCTGGTTGTCATCTGTTAGAAATGGGATGATCTTCAGAGCTGGAACATGTTGCACTCGCTCTGTCGCTTCTGGTCTTTCCGCTCCGGACAGTTGCACAAAGTCGTCTGAAGCCGCAGAATCAGCACTGCAGCACAAAACATGGTAAGGCCATGGACTTGATATGAGATAAGGTTAGAGATATGAGATATTTTTTTTCCCTTGACTCACAATGAAAGAGGGAGTGTGTTCATTTGTAATTGCTAGTATTGGTCTAAACCCATTCCAAACCCTAAAAAGCTTGTTTTACAACTTTCCTGAAGCAATGCAGCCACAGTGATGTAAACGTAATGTAAACAACTAGCCTGCTCTTTTACAAGCAATACAAACTTACCTTTGAGTGGATGTGATTGGCACGGCAGCGGTGAATGGCACAGTCAAAAGCAGAAGAATGGCTATCTCCATACCGCACAGGCCTGAAACAAGATGCTAGTTTAGTTTGGAAAACGTGGAGGAAAAGGCCAAAGTGGATCGGTGTGAGCTTGAGGAAGATGTCTCACACACTTCTGTTTAGATTGATCACAATTGGCAATAAAAGTATAAAAACACAATTCAAAAAAAGTCACATTTCAATAGTGCCAATCACATGGGTGTATTTAAGTCAAACTTCAACAGTAGACTGTGTTACATCACATAATAAAAGAACAAATGAGTCAATAGGAATCCCAATAAAACATCGAAGTAGACTCACCAACTTCAAAAGGCAAAGGCCGGCTGTGTCTGTTGGAGTAAACCATCAAATCTAGGCTGTAGTGAACTTTCCGTAAGAGTCTTGGATGTTGTTGTGTCGACTCCTCTCACCTCGGCCCCTTATAAAGTGATGGAGAGCGAGTGGGCGTGCCGTCGGCGTGGTCACATGCAGTCCATCTCCCACGCGATCGGTGAGTTATGTTGGCAGGTTTATTCTTTATTTACAAGGACTGCGGCTGTATCATAAACAACCCTGAAGTGCCAAACAAAACAATGTGTATTTACATGTATGAAACAGCCTTCTACGCACCTTCCCATGACGTTTGCATTTGAGCCCATGTCAACTCCTCGCAACCCTCCTTTCCCCTGACCCCCCCCGCCCGCTTCCTCTTGCATCCTTCAGCTTGCTTACTGCACTCGCGGCCGAGCAATTGTTCTAGAAGCGCTCTTTCATTTCCATCACCTGCAGGAAGTGCACAGGGTCAGAAATAACCACCCAATTTTCCCTCCGACTATTATTTCTGTAACTTTTTCCCTTGAGTCACTTCACCATTCACCTTGTTTATTTCTCAATGCCCTTCCCAAGCCCACCAAATATAAACAACATCCGCTGATAAACAATGTATTAATCATTTTCCGTCACTTGGGTTTTAATTGTGTTGCCGGCGTCACTTCACGGCACGGTGCCGCAGTGGTCGGTGCGCACTGCTCACAGCACACAGCAGTGTATAGTCATGTGAGGAAGCTGTAGAAATACAGTGGTAAAAAAAATATGTGAACCCTAAATTGGTCATGAAATGTGGTCTGATCTTTATTTGAATTACAGGAATGAGTAAACAGTGCCTGCTTAAACTCAAGCTAAATCATATTTTATGAGCCATAACATAAACATTCACAGGACAGTCAGCGTGGAAAAAGCAAGTGAACGTCCTGGCTAGGCCTCCAAGACCTAATTAGATAAATGTATGTAGACATTTAGAGTCAGGTGTGAGCCAACCTGAAACCTCCAATCACTCTTGTTGAAAAGCATTGTCTGATGTGCACCAGGTCTCGCTCAAAAGAGCTCTCTGTGGACCCACAATCAAGAATTGTTGATTTGTATAACGCTGGAAAAGGCTACAGAACCATCTCTAGAAGTCTCGATGTTCACAAATCCACGGTTAGACAAACTGTCAATAAATGGAGACAGTTTGGCACTGTTGCTTCACTCTGTAAAGATGACTCCGAGAGCACCGCGCAGAATACTTAATGAGATAAAAAAAAACAATTACAACAACAACAACAACAACCTACTGTCAGCTAAAGACTTACAGACCAGCATCTCTGCTGACACATCTATAATATGTAAAACATTGACCAAGAATGGGGTTCATGGGAAACGCCACGGAGGATAAGCCACTGCTGTCTAAAAAAAAACATTTCTGCACGGAAACCACACCAACACCAACAGCTTTACTGCCTCAAGGCCTAGAACAGTTGCTCTCATCAATGGAAAAATTAATTGAAAAGTTTATCAAGATCGAAGCTTGAGGCCATCAGCCCAACAGTTGAAGCTCAACAGAGGATGGTGCTGCAACAAGTCAATGATCCGAAGCACAAACGTAAATCCACTTCAGAAGAATAAAATACACGTTCTGGAATGGCCCAGTTAAAGTCCTGACCTAAACCTGATTAAGATGCTGTGGCATGACCTCAAGAAAGATATTCAACCAAACATCCGAGGAATCTCGCTGAACAGCAGCAGTTTTGTCAAGAGGAATAGTCCAAGATTTATCCTGATCATTGTGCACGTCTAATCTACAGCTATAGTAAACATCTGGGTGAAGTTATTGCTGCCAAATGAGGGTCAACCAGCTATTGAATCTAAGGGTTCACTTACTTTTTCATCCCTGTCCTGTGACTGTTTACGTGTTACATGTAATTGGTTGGGTGGAATTAGTGGTGCACTGTTTACTCATTCTTGTGATTTTAATAAAGATCAGACCACATTGACCAATTTAGGCATAAATGTAAGAAATTCCAAAAGGTTCACATACTTTTTCCTCTCACTGTACTAGTGCAGTCTTACAGGTTTGTTGACATTATACCCAAGTTCTTGTAAATTTCAAAAATGGAACTGTAGGTATATTAAGCTGGTAAGTATATGTGTGTTTTCTGTTTATTACTATTATTATTTATTATTCATTCAAACAACAATGTCGCTCCAGAGGGAACATGCTTTCAGTGGTAGGGGAAACCTTGATGGGCACAGGAACTTGCCAAATCCACACAGAAAGGACTAAAGTGGTCCAAGAATCAAACCTGGGACCTTTGTAATGTTACAGTATCTTACTTCTGACTAACTATTGAAAAAAAAAACATTCTCTCTATTATTTTTAAACTAATGGAATTAGTTCATAAGCCATTATTGAACAAGAAATTATAAATCTGCTGTTCGAGAATACTAATCATTTATTTAATCACAGAATTAGTTTTGGCTTGTACTTGAAAAACAAGTGTAGTGAAGCATCTCTCTAGGAATCAAGTCCGTGGTGAATCCACTTTTAGAAATACAAGGAGTCCCATAGGAGCTGGGGTCAAGTCATTATGGGCCCCTCCACCTCCCGCTCAGTCCATTGTGCACTTTTCCTGTGACTAACATCTGTCCAGGCTCATGCAGTCACGGAGGCAGCCTGACTCACTACTCTAATCCTCTAATGAGAAAGCACTTTTATGATAATAGAGACAATAGTGCTTTATTAACCACTTCCACTTCAACTGCCGCGATTACAGGAGAGCAAATGATACGAGCACTTGTTCCTGTGCACCTGTTACTTGATAAGAGAAATTAAGTAATGGGATATCTGGGAAATGTGATATCTTTATTTTTATTTTTTGGTAACTGTAAATGATGAAATTCTTTGACATTTTGTACAATCATAAACGATTTATATCAACATGTAAGCACAGACTCATGCATCGGTTTCCTGCATGAGTATAGTGGAAAATTTATGTGATGATTACTTGAATGACAGATAAGGGGTAGGTTTACTATAAGTTCTTTGAACTTCTTCCTACTCCTTTTGAGCACAAAGTCTTGTTTTGTATTTTTTTTTCTTTCTGTAAAATGTTGACATACTTTTCTGCTCAAATGAATAAATAAATGAAAATGAAATGAATGAGACTGACCAAAACCAATGCACTGTGTAGTGTTGCTTATTCGTATAGCGCTTTCAGATGACACACGTTACGCCAAAGCACTTCACAGGTCGGGGCAAGCAACGTCAGCCCTTGGTCTTTTGTCAAGGAAGAAAGTCGTCCCGCCACAAAACAAACTTGCCTACCTCTGGTGTTGGGGATATGTTCTTCATTCACTCCACACATGGTGGTGGTAAGCTTCGTATGTAGCTACAGTTTCCCCTGGTTTAGACTGACAGAAGCGCAGCTGCATGTCTGTGGTATTCTACTTATAACCTTTGTAGATATTAGATTAGAGATCTGTGTTGATTCAGTTATTATGAACTAATTTTGTGTGCAAATGAGACTTAGACAAACCACAAGGGAATCTGTGTTGTCACAGTAGCTCAATAATTGTAATCTTACAAACCAATTGAGAGCAATTATACTAATAATAAGGATGAAATTAATGAATGAATATAATGATTAGTGGAAAATAAGCAGAATAAGCACCTATGCAGTACTTAAGTATGAAAATATGACAAGTGGATCATATAAATTACAATATATACAAAAGATGGTCTATTGTCTAATTGTAACACTGCAAATGAACAGTGGAGCGTTGACATGAATGAGAGCTGGACTATGGTATGAATGTGCTCCTGTAACGTTCACATATCTTTGCACACTTGGGAAATTACTTGGAAAAAAAACTTTAAAGGGATTTTAAAAGAAGAAATAAAAGAAGTGATGCCTTTTGCTTCTGAAAACTTTACTTTTAGGACTTGTATATACACAATACTATCAAAATATTCAACTGATTTTCGGCATGCATTCAGAGGCAGTGTTGAGACTGCCCTGAGTGTTATGACAGCCGCTGATGTGTTTCAGGCGGATTAAAGTGGACAGGCCCAGATTGTTTACGTCAGGGACAAGTGTTGTCTGCACCGGCCGGGGGGGTTACAGGAGGCAATTTCTCTTCAGAACCTGTTGATATCCTGTATTCCCGAGTGTGCCTCTAATTCATCTTGTAGCAATAAGCTGGTTTCCCTGAGAGCCGGGTCCCTCCTGTCTTCTCTCCCTTCGCTGTCCTGCGCTATCGCTGACGTAGTGCGTGCATCCTGTTGTTGTAAGGCCAGAGCCGGCAGCTGTTTACCTCGGCCTCCCGGACACTGCTTCCTCTTACCCACCGTGGGCACAAGAGTGGAGTATCCTGCCAGGAAAAGCTGTCCGTCACATAAAGCACTATCTTCTCACACACTTTCGGCCCAGGACAAGTCAAGACACACAGCATCATAAACAACTGACTGCAGAAAAGTAGGTTACAGGGGAAACAAGTAGATGGAGGAACAAATACTTAGGAGTGATATACATTTGTTGACTTAGCTGCACTGTGCACTGACACAACCTGTAACTCAGAGATACTTGAATTTGACTTTATCTCCCTTTAGCGGGAGTCCTGGCCACAGAGGGGATCCTATTGTGCATGTTTTTATTGGTAGAGGAAGTCCGAGTACCCAGAGGAAACAAAGAGAACATGCAAAATACACAATAAAGTCACTCCTGCCTGGGAACGAACACAGGCCCTTCTTGCTGTGATGCGAGAGCGTGACTTCTGTGTCGCCCAGTTTTAATGGTGCACATAATGTACTCTGAAAATGACATAAAAAAATCTGTCTCTACTTATTTATTTCTGTAAAATAAAATAAAATATGCACTGTGAACTGAACATGGCAAATGCATTCACAAAGACAATCTAAATTGCTCCATATACTGTATATACTATACATAGCAAAGGAGAGGCAATTGTTTTGTTTTTTTGTTGTTGTTTTTTCTTGTGGCGTTGGTCTCACAGCAATTATCCCATAGATCCGCCACGGCTGTGAACATATTCATCAACATCCAAAATGTTGATGGGGTGAAACAGTGTAAAACCTGTAAAAAAGGTCAGAGGGTCACTGCCGGTATAAGCCCGAGTCCATTAGTGGATTATAGACATAACCACTGCACAGCTCCTGCATGTCTCTGGGATTAGAGACGCGCACATTATAGAGGCAGAGGGGCATGCGACAGGACGAGCGGTCAGTTTGACAAAATCACAAGCGAAACAGGACTTTTTGTGCCTAGCGTTCCGGGGAAATAACACCGACTGAGATTACCTTCATTGCTCACAAGGTAAATACGGATTTGGACAATACAAAAGTCTTACCAGTGTCTAATCCAGAGCTGCATTCATGATGGTGTATATCTATAGACTAGATTAATTGTTTGATTGACATGTAGTGCTGTCTACATGGTCAGCTTTTAGCTTCAAAGGATTTTCTATTAAATTGCAATGCTCTGATAAAAGTTTCATTATATTAGCAAGCTCATTTTGATTAATACAGAATCTCTTTCTTGTCGTACTTCTCATTTTCCACTTGACCAGAGCTGATAGTAGGCAACATGGACATAGATCTTGAGGGGATAATCCAGTGCATCAAGCGTGGAGACACAGGCAGCGTTCAGATCCATCTGCAGGAGTTTAACAAACAGGTAATGTTGCTATTTTAAATGGAGACATGTTTGAGTTTTAGTAACCTGGCCGTTGTGTTGTGTTGGCAGTATACACAGTGCTTCTTCTTTGACAAGGAGGAAAGAAATCGCAGGAAGGTAAGTTTGGTTCGGCCATGCACTACCACCCCCTTCACTCCCCTCACCCCCTCCCCACTCCGATGTGATTAGTAATTCTGCTGCATCAGTCGTCCCTCATCCTCTCTCCTTAGGCAGATTGAGTCCAAGCCACAAGTTCCAAATCATAATCTATTCAGCCCTTTGCCATTAACGCCTCTACTTTTCTGTTCCATGTTTCCGCCACGTGGGTTCTCTGTAGCAAAGGAGACTTGAAGAGGTAGTGGGTTTGGGTCACCTATTTGTAACGCAATAGGGTTTTGCTTTGGTCTCATTTTGTGTGTCCTGCTTTGCCAGTTTAAGAAGAACAAAGTGAGAAACTACACAGATTCAGACTCAGACAGTGAAGAGTATGAAGAGGAAGACCGGGGCCTCTTCCTCAGACAAGTATGTTTGAACTGCTGTCACACTATGCAAATTAGGCCTATATTTGGTGATGGGGATTTAGTAATGACGAGTTGTAAACCAAGTTGTTCTTTCATGCTTTGGTCAATCTTAATATCTAGTCCATTAAGCCAGTAGATTATTACTACAAAGACAAAGTATATATCTTTTTACACACCTGACCAGTGCTGACATAGACTAAAGAGACTGTCCTCCAACAGAAAACGACACAAGTGGTCGTTTGTCTTATCCCTTAATTACGACCATATAAGACGTTTACTAAAACAGCGCCCCCAAGCTCCCATTGAGGGGATGTACATTTACATTACATTCAACCCGATTCAGAAACAACTTTATTTTACGTAGTGTTTTGCGATGACGATTCCAAAACTCAAACGCAAAGAAATAAATCACAAACTGGCAAAATTAGCCCCAATTGCAATAAGTGAGGGCAACTAGCCGTCCCAGGTCTTCAGCCCCGCCACACCTGTGGAGGAACTGAACGTCCAGCGGTGCCAAAGGCTCTCCAAGCGCGCTCTGCGCTATTACGCATCACACTTCCCCAACCGCAGCAGCGGCTACAGGTCACCACTCTCATCATTTATTATATTATATGTGTGGCTATGGGTTATCGCCATTTTACTCACAACAACAGCGACACCAAAGCACTACTCACCATTGACGCCTTCGTTTCTTCTCCTCCATATGCGTCACTGCCAACTCCATAAACTCTCCTGTCACTTCCATCTCTGTCCTCAAACGTCCTCGTGTCTCAGACTCCGTGTCTCCCGTACGTCCGGTTGTCCGGTGACCGCGGCGACCCTCGGATCCGCCCCGGGTTCCAGTGCACATGATGCGGGGAAACTCCTCTGTCGTCCCGGCAAAGTCGGGCCTCGGCTCCGCTGCTGTTCTCCACAAAGTCCTGCATCTTTGTCAGAGTTCCTCTTGAAAACGAGCTCCAAATGTCCTGATCAAACTGATGTGGTTCATTTCTCCGCAGTTTCGTCATTTAAGGATAAAAATATAAAACATCACAGCTGTGTTTAGCTCGCGGGTTTTTCCAACTAGATTTGACGGACACTCGCTCTGTCCAATGAAAACACGTGAATCAGCTCGAGGGCGTTTGGGCAGGTGAGCCTGCGCTCTGATTGGCTGAAGGGTCAGCTACGTCATATCCAGTAATATTTGTTAATAATTATCATCATTATATTATAAACAATCTGAAATAAACTGTTATAGAGCAATTCCTCTGATGCCTGTGATTTATATGGACTAAAGCAGGATTTAACCCTATAGCAAAAGGTGCACAGGTGGGAAGAAAAAAGAAAGGGGTTTATGTATTTGATTTGATTTATTTATTTGTACATTTCTTATTATCTACTACTTATGCATTTATATATTTACTGCAGCAATAAAAATTCTTTCTGGGATCCATTTATTTATATTTTTAATTGTTATTGAGTTTTTTACTTTTACTCAAGTAATATTATTTTGAAGTAGTATCTGTACTCGAGTGTATAGTTCTCTTTTTACTGAGTAAATCTGCAAGCGGCAAACTGAAGAAAACAAATGAAAATGAATCAAAGCACAATGAATCTAAACCTGTATTAATTTTCTTGTGTCTTATCAAAATAATTGTGATTTATTTTTTTCTGGGGTATTTTTTACACATATCAGAAATTTCAACATTGTTTTATGTTTTTTCTCTGCTTTATCAACATTAAACCTTAATTAGACAAACATTTACTCAGGGGTTATGATAAAATTAAGAAACAAAAACATAATTCTTATAGTTTTCATCATGTCACGTTTCATCTGGACCGTGAGGGTTCGCACATCCATGTGGTGCATGTGTGTGTTGGTTGATCATATGTGATGTCAGTGGAGCCACAGGAGGAGCCACAGGAGGAGGAGCCACAGCCACATGTGGATCACCAGTGTTAAGTCATGTAACATAAAAGTTAGTGTGTACATTTGACCATCTCAGCGTTGTACACTGGCTCACAAAGGAACCTAAAGATCTGGACGCAATTGGACTGTCCAGAACTCCATGAAGCACATCTGTCCCTGCAGCTGTTCATTAGATGTTTACATCATAGGGAATGATGATGATGTTCCTCTGCACAAAACAGATCAGAAATAATGCAACCTCCTCATTACTATTTGATAAAGTCATGTTTACATTTCTATGTTTTATTAAAACACACTTGACAGTAGCCTGTATGATTTACATGATGGCGGCACATGTGGCTGAGTGGTTTGTGCTCTGGCCTCACAGCAAGAGGGTCCTGGGTTAAATTCCCTTTAAGTGTGGAGTTCATCTGCACCCCAACTAAAGATAAGATATGATAAGATAAGATAAACGTCTTTAGCCCCAGAGGGGGATTTGTCTTTTTTCTTGGCGACAGAGCCGCTCATCTGCGCACACACAATCAGACATGACAAAACATTCACACTGAACACAAAGTGCCACATCGGCAGTGTCTCTATTACATTTGCTTTAAACATAAAACATGTGCATTAGGTGAATCCTCCTGCAGGTGATTCTGACCATCAGCCTGGCTCCACATCTGGAGATGGTCCCCAAATGCTACACGCTCCTGCCCACTGCTCCTGACGGCTCGCCTCAGTCGAAGGAGGGGCCACATGCAGAGACACATTTTGTAATGTCACATAAATGATCTTAACCTTTATCTGCATCATGTGTTTAGCCCATTATGTCATGCATAGAAACACATATGGGTAGAATGATTATTATGACCAAGACATTTATTTTGAATAGAAAAATAATAAAATGTGTAACATTGTCCATATAAATCACAAACATCAGAGGAAATGCTTTACAACAGTTTATTTCAGATTGTTTATAATATAATGATGATAATTATTAACAAATATTACTGGATATGACGTAGCAGACCCTTCAGCCAATCAGAGCGCAGGCTCACCTGCCCAAACGCCCTCGAGCTGATTCACGTGTTTTCATTGGACAGAGCGAGTGTCCGTCAAATCTAGTTGGAAAAACCCGCGAGCCAAACACAGCTGTGATGTTTTATATTTTTATCCTTAAATGACGAAACTGCGGAGAAATGAACCACATCAGTTTGATCAGGACATTTGGAGCTCGTTTTCAAGAGGAACTCTGACAGAGATGCGGGACTTTGTGGAGAACAGCAGCGGAGCCGAGGCCCGACTTTGCCGGGATGAAGAGAGGCGTTTCTCCGCATCATGCGCACTGGAACCCGGGGCGGATCCGAGGGTCGCCGCGGTCACCGGACACCTGGACGTACGGGAGACACGGAGTCTGAGACACGAGGACGTTTGAGGACAGAGATGGAAGTGACAGGAGAGTTTATGGAGTTGGCAGTGACGCATATGGAGGAGAAGACAGGAAGGCGTCAGTGGTGAGTTGTGCTTTGGTGTCGCTGTTGTTGTGAGTAAAATGGCGATAACCGATAGCTCACACATATAATATAATAAATGATGAGGATGGTGAATGGTAGCCGCTGCTGCGGTTGGGGAGGTGTAATGCGTAATAGCGCAGAGCGCGCTTGGAGAGCCTTTGGCACAGCTGGACGTTCAGTTCCTCCACAGGTGTGGCGGGGCTGAAGACCTGGGACGGCTTTACTTAGTGCATGTGGGGCTCATTTTGCCAGTTTGTGATTTATTTCTTTGCGTTTGAGTTTTGGAATCGTCATCGCAAAACACTACGTAAAATAAAGTCGTTTCTGAATCGGGTTGAATGTAATGTAAATGTACATCCCCTCAATGGGAGCTTGGGGGCGCTGTTTTAGTAAACGTCTTATATGGTCGTAATTAAGGGATAAGACAAACGACCACTTGTGTCGTATGGATTTGGAGGACTTGTTGGGACTAAACGTTAACTGCTTGTGCTTTTCTTTTAAGAATTTGGCCCTGGTGTTGGTCGGGTTTATCAGAACAGAAGCCCAATGCAACTTGCTGAAAGTGTCGCTCCGAAGCCTCCGGATCCTGTCCCGGGACAAGAGGGTCCTGGCCCCTCTAGTGACCGATAGTGCTCTCCTGACTCTGGCCAAACTCGCCGGTCTGACTTCAGGAGAAACCAAAGAGGAGCTTTCTGATCCAGATTTAAACTTCTACGACAACATCATTGTGTCCCTGGCTGAAGCCAAAGCTCAGCGGAGCCATGATGATGCTGATGATGATGATGATGACAATGAAGCCTACATGGAAACTGCAGAGCAGAATGAGGAGTGCATAGAGGAGGATGGCCAGAGCGCTTACAGTGGAGATGTGGAGAGCATGAGCTGGGTCAGCAGCCCTCGGCCCAGTATCAATGAAGCTAACAGGGGCAGCGTCCATCAGAAAGTGCTGGAGCGAGGAAGAAGGGATCGGCGGGAGAGCAAGATAGAGACAGAGGGAGAGGAAGACAGCGATTCGGTAGAGGCTCAGAGGAAGGAGGCCATGAAGGTGTTATGTAACGTGGTCTACAACAGCACCTGGGCCCAGGAGAGGTTCAGCACTCTCGGGTACATAACACTGTTGTAATCCGTGTACATGATTCCTGTAGGCCTGTTCAACACACTACGTTACTGTTGGCTTTTGAATCAACATTTATAAGAAATGATTTGTTACTAATTTTACCTTGACCCTTTGCATTTGCTGTCCCTCCAGGCTGTTGAGTGGACTGACACAGTTGGTCTCTGTCAGCGCCAGCACTTCACCTCCCTCCAGTGTTCAGTTCTATGAACTGCGCCTCATGTTCCTGATGACAGCTTTAAGGCGAGAGCTCAGCAAACAACTTCAACAGGTTGCGCTACTCATTTCTCAAGTTCCACATGAACAATTCAAACAGTAAATTCAGACAATATGAAATATTCCTTATCAAATCCTGTCATTCTTACAGATCTTGTTATGACAAATTAAAATAATTTATTACATTGTGGTGTTTTTAAAACTACTTGTCCTGTCCTGTTGCAGGAGGGTGGGGTGTCCATCCTCACAGCTGCTCTGGAGAGATGCCTGGAGGTGCAATGGAAGGATCAATATGAGTGTGCGCTGGACCCTGCCACTCCTCCCATCTCTCTGGACGCCTCCCAGCGTGCTGTGGAGATTCTTAAAATTCTTTTCAACATCACCTACAGAACCCACCGACAGGAGCCGAAAGAGGTCAGTGTGGATATTATGAGGCTATAAAGAATGGACAGATCAAAAGGCCTGTGCTCTGCTCCTTAGGAAGATGCAGCTCAATACAGACACCTAGTGGCTATACTTCGTCTCTGCCTCATGAGGAAGTGTGTGATGACAGAGGACACTGATGAACTACAGGGGTGAGTTCATGCTTTGTGTAAAAGGGAAATCAATTGTAGCATTTTCTGACTATCTTGTACACTTAATATGGGATCCCACAGTCACACCATAAATTTGCTGTCAGCGCTACCCCTTCTGTGTCTGGATGTGCTCCTCCAGGCGCCTCTGGCTCCTGGTTCAGAGCAGCTCAACGGTGTTAACATGGACTGTGTGCACAACCTGCTGCTTTTTATGGAGCGGCGGCTGGAGCAGGTCAGTCTGGACTGTGAGGAACAGTGTGAGGTGTCTCCACTCAGACAGAGCCTCTGTGAAAATGTTTCTTTTTCTACTCTCAGGGTGAAAAGGTCAAAGAGAAACTAACCCCCATCATCAACCTGCTGACTGAGAGCTGTCGTGCTCACAGAGAAACACGGAAGTACCTCAGAAATCAGGTTCTATTGCTGGAAAACAGTTATTCTGTACTCTGTACCCAACCTGTAATGACTATATTGTTGTTCCACTTTATGATATACATTTAGCAAAGGGTGTGTCCAGTTCTTAACTAATTTTTATTTTGACTCTATTGCTTAGATCCTGCCGCCGCTCAGAGACGTGTCCCAGAGACCAGAGGACGGGTCGACTGTGAAAAGCCGCCTCGTTCGCCTCATGACACACCTGGACACGGACGTGAAACACTGCGCCGCAGACCTCATCTTTGTCCTCTGCAAAGAAAACGGTACAGGCACAAAAATCTTTCCTAAATACAGTATAACATAAATTACTGAGGTACTGTTAGACCATGCCCATACAAATCTGTATTTAAGTTCCTTTGTGCTTTTATCAAGTGGACTTTCACAATGACTTCTCTCCCTCAGTGCGGCGTTTTGTGAAATACACGGGCTATGGAAACGCGGCGGGCCTGTTGGCCACCAGGGGTCTGCTGGGGGGGCAGTGCACTCCTAGCTCTAGCATCACCGCCCACTTCTCCAGTGATTCAGACTCCGACACTGAGGAGTACAGGCAGCTGAAGGACCGCATCAACCCAGTGACGGGGCGGGTGGAGGCCCAGCAGCCGGACCCCATGGAGGGCATGACCGAGGAGGAGAAGGAAGAGGAGGCCAAGAGGCTCATCATGCTCTTCAGCAAACTCTCCAGGTCTGTCAACTGCAGGGCTAGGGCTGAAAGAGTTAATATATACATGATCCCATATTGGGGCAAGTGTTGTCAATTAAATTGAATTTAAAAAAGAGCAGTACCAGCGTAAAGCCACCCTAATTGTGTTAAGCTACCTGCAACTTTTAAAGATTTTGATTTGCTATGCAATTCTTCATACCAGAGATCACTGATGCTCCTGTCTCTTTATTCAGAGAGGACATTATCCAGCCGATGGGTGTGAACTCAGAGGGGCGGCTCGTTCCCATGGCGGGACTCAGAGGGAACTCCATCACGGAGGAGGGACACTCTGACTCAGAGAATGAATGTGAAGAAGAAAAGTAACATGTCTATTTATTCATATATTTATGTATTTGTAAAACATTTATCTTACTCTTACAGTGTTACAAGTGATTCCACATAAAATTACCCACATGGTTTCATAGCGCTTTCCCTGTGATTCCCTTTCCCTCATGATTTATTTCTATTATGTCTATTGTATATACACATATTATTATACACCACTCATTTATTTTCATGTGCAATTACGTATTTAAAATGTAAACTTTAGTGAAATAAATCATTGCAAAATCATTTTTTTCAATCATCAATTTTTGGGTCCACATTATATAGTGTGATTTTTTCATTTAAGTTAAAAGCACAAAATAGGCTAAAATGACTTTTTACAAGAAAATCATCAAGCATTATTGGACTTGCATCAGAACATCTCCATCATCTCCTCCAGCGATATCTGCAGTTCCACTGACTGCAGAGAGGAGGCCCCCCCGGCCACCGCTATTTCATTCAGAAGCTCCAGCGAAGTCAGCACCACCTGTGATGAAAAAGAGAAAAAAAAATACACACACTATTCTTATCAACTGACAAAACTCTGTCCAATGTAAAACAAGGCAGTTTCACTCACCTCCACCATGATGAGCTTCTTACTCCATTGCTTGTTGTCAGGGTCCGGCCACTTCTCCCCCAAACAGAAGAACAAGGAGCTTGGCGGTCTTTCTTTGCCATTCATGAAATCTATAATTCCTGTAAAGACCAATCAAAATCAATACAAATAGGCTAATAAATGTTAAAATTGTGGTATCAGACTAACTGTGCAATAAATGAAAATAACCAAATCGTCTCTTTCACCTTGCATAAAGTCCTTAAACATATAAAGTTGTCGAGGCTCTTTTGGAACCTCTAGGGGCTGTCTGCTCTGGTCGAGGTTTGAGAAGCTCCAGTAAGCCCTGGTTTCCCCGTGCCGATGCCCATACACCGTGTGACCTGACACGCCCACGTCAAGCCCACCCAAG